>NC_133325.1:257972625-258201558 GCF_042186555.1 Aquarana catesbeiana | reverse complement strand
TTCTGAAAGGCTAATTTCACTTTTGTAAAAAATAAATAAATAAATGCACTTTTTTTTTCAGGTAACAAAAACATGTCCATTTACTATTTCTTTTCTTGGGGGGCCACAGAGCTTTATACCCATTATAAGCAGATCATAGGTGCAATATCAGGCTCCTGCAGACTCTCAGCACAGCTGTCTGCCTGTATGAGCAGTGTATTTTTCCCTAGCCTGACAGTAAGACATATACAGTATGTTTAACACTCCTTGAAGTGATTATTTTATTTTATGAAGAGTGAGACACTAATGCATGACCAATGTATAATAAATAGGTAAAAAGTCTTTTTGTTTTAACCAAAGAAGAATGTACTCCCTTCCTGACCGGACCATCTTTTGCGATACCGCACTGAGTTGCTTTAACTGACAATTGCGCTGTTGTGCAAAGTTGTACCCAAACAAAATTGACGTCCTTTTTTTTCCACAAATAGAGCTTTCTTTTAGTGGTATTTGATCACCTCTGCGTTTTTTATTTTTTGTGCTATAAATAAAAAAATAAAGCAATATTTTTTAATTTTGCTATAATAAATATCCCCAAAAATATATTAAAAAAACTGATTTCTTCATCTGTTTAGGCCAATATATGTTCTTCTACATATTTTTGGTAAAAAAAATGTCAATAAGCGTATATTGATGTGAATGTGTGTGTATTTCTATGAGACAGTTCACACTGTTAGCTTAGCTTTAAATTCTTGCAATACAATTCGCTGCATTTATGATAGATAGCATTGAGCTGTGTCCAGGCATAAAGTTTTGGGCAGGAGTGGTAGAAATCGTGGCTAATCACATCATGCATTTACATGCAATTACGTACTGCTCGACTATGCACATTTTTTTCTAAATATGAAAGACCAAAAAAGGGCTGTTTGTGAGAAAAACAAACAGGAACTGTGCCTGTGGCTCATCTGGATGATCTCAGGTGCTGCACACATATCTAGTAGCGAAGTATGTCTGCTAGAGATCTTAGTCTTGAGACTATTATAGCTCTTGTGCAGGACATTAATAGGTTGATTTACTAAAGGCAAATAGAATGTGCAGTTTGCAAAGTGAAGTTGCTCCAGAGCTTAGTAAATTAGCACAAGCTCTGCTGACTTCCATCATCCAGTCCTATGCAAGCAAAAATGCTGTTTTTTTTTATTTTACTTGTACGTGATTGGGTATTTTTTGCAAAGAGAACCTTCACTTTATTTACTAAGCCGTGGAGCAACTGCACTCACAGAGTGCAACTTTACTGTGCAAAGTCTATTTGCCTTTAGTAAATCAACCCTTAAATTTCCTTGCTACTCATACAACATAAAGAAGAAGTGTTTCGAGTCATCTCCACAATTGGGCATCCTTTTCACAGGAGGACAAAGATAAAAGAGGTGAGTGAAACATATGCATATATGGTGTTTGTACTTTGTTCCTGCATCTGTGCATTGATATACCATTTTGAAATTGTGCCTTTGTGATGTGAATATTTTGACCCCAGAGGCAAAGAACTTTGGGTCTTGATAGGGCTAATTGCTCGTTTGTACCTAGTAATGAGATTTAAAAAAAAAATGTATTTACCAAATTGTCCCACATGGCCTTTTTCACATGCAGTTTTTTTTTTCATTTTAATGACAAAACCCACCTAATCTCCATGTTTTATAATTGCTCCACAGAATTTGTTATTTACTTCATGGTATGGCCATGTTGGCAGGAAAATCAGGAAATTAAGAGTGAGATTTGGGGAACATCTGAGTGCCACTGAACAAGGTAGTACTAAGTACAGTGTACCTAGACATTTTAGGGAAGTACATGACCAATCTACAAAGGGATTACAAGTGCTGGTGATTAATCATATTCCTAATACATTTTCTTTTTTTTTAATTGTATTTTTATTAAAATCTTTTCAATGAAAAGATTACAGAACGTTTAAGTACAGAAATGAATCAAAGGTTTGAAACACAGGGAAAAAAATGTCCACAAAGGCGGGACACAGAAGTGTACTGCACATCCTAATACAAAGAATATACAGCGACTTACAAGCATAGCAAAAAACATATACAGAGGTCATACATGTAAGACAAAGCTGATTTAGAGTACCTGTATATAAGTATGGTCAGAAAACTCCAGAGGACATCAAACTACTATATACCTGGGAAGAATGGTAGGAAAATGGGTCCCTGTAAGTAGAGTCAGAGAATGGAGCATGTAGATTTCAAGACTCAATGGACTGAATTTGCGTTCATATTCCGAACTATCCCAAGGCTCCCAGATTTTGCCAAATTGGGGTATGGTGTCATGTACACTGGCCGTCAGATATTCCATTCTGCGAGTCTCTGCAATAAGCTGAAGAAGTCTAGACCATGGTAGGGGGGAATTGGATAGCCAGCATAAAGGAATCAGTCTCTTAACAGCAAGGAGGATGTAAGAAATTAGCCTATTATTTTTTTTGGTAATACCTGAAAAAGGAAGGCCCAGTAAGTAATGTAGTGGGTGAGGCGGTAGAGACACCCCCACCACTTTCTGTATTTGTAACATCACTTCTTGCCACAAGGGCTGTATCAGGGCACATTGCCAAAAGATATGAAATATAGATCCCACAGCCAACCCACATCGCCAACAGTTAACTGAGCTTGAAGGATCATATTTATGTATGACCTCTGGGGTCCTATACCAGTGTATGAGGATCTTAATGGATGTCTCTCTCTGTATGACACATTTAGAGGACTTGAAAACAGAGGACCATATCTTATCCCGCATCTGAGAACTGATGGACCGGCCTATCAGGTGAGCCCACCTTCTCATATACAAATGTGAGAGGAGTTGAATCCTGGAGGCTGTGATAAATGGATGAGACTAGATGTGGCTGGCAAGGGCCCTGTGCACATATATATATTCAAAGACAGTGGGTTTTTAAAGAGTCAGGTGCGAAGCCCTAGAGTGAAAGAAGTGTCTAATTTGGAAATAAAAATGAAACTGGTGTAGAGGTATGTCAAACTTTTCACGGAGGAAATCAAAAGAATGAAACCTACGAGAGATAGAGTGAACCAAGTTTGGGAGCTGAAATAGGGAATTGTTTATGAGACCAGATTGGGGAGCATAAATGAACCAGATACAACACCCCCTTCTCAATGTCAACCCAGTGACTAAAAGCCTGTAGGTTGGACCAGGAGGCAATGACCCTTAAATGTGAGGCATAATAGTATTTAGCAATATCCAGCGCTCCCAGGCCCCCCTAGATCTCCCAGCAAGGACCACTGAACTTGCAATGTGATGTGCCTTACTATTCCAAATAAATTTCAGAAAATTTCTCTGAATAGCCTTAGGTTGGGAAAGGGGGATAGCAATCGGTAAGGTTTCAAAATAGTATAAGAGCCTAGGTAGGATGGACATTTTCAGTACATTGATCCTGACAAGGAGGGAGAGGGGGTACCTAGTCCAACTTTGCAGAGACTTATTGATATCTGCAATCAAGGGAGGGTAGCTGACCGAGTAGAGAGTGGAGTAGGTGGGAGTAAAATGAATTACCAGATATTTAAGAGAGGTGGAGCACCATCTATAGGGATAGGATTCTTTGAGTTGAGATATGGGTGCTTTATCCCTTGGTCTGTTTGCCTTCCTGAATGTTATCTGGTCATAATGTTATGTAAACCAGTGGCCTCCCTTGTCCATCGTTCATTGCTCAGATTCATGTGGATGATCCCTACCTTTTGATTGTGAAATATTTTTGGTGATACTCTGGTTTATTTATCCCAGTTTGTTAATTTTATCTAATACAAGTTTTGTAATCCTACTCATCTTGTTGTAGATCTAATTGTAAACACTAGACTTTATTATTATTAACACGGTTGGTCTGCTCCCCCTTGTGGCGGTTCAGTGGCACGCCTTCCCCCTTGTTGTTCTCCCCGGCGGACTTGTGTTTACCCTGGCCAGGGGCGGCAACCTCTGGCCTATGGGCTTCTTCGGGACACACACGCGCAGTAGCACGGAATCGTGCACCTGCGCAGTGTGGGTAAACTGACCCCGTGATGTCAGACGCTACCTTCAGCGCTGTAAGTTGATGCTCGTGGGGTTGGGGAGCAGCAAGCAGCAACACCTCTCCATGCTGGGTGGATATTTTGGACAGAAGCACAAACATGGTAGGTCACTATTAAGGCATCCTTCTCCAGTTTGCTCCAGACCTCCTGTTATCTATGCCACCTGCATTTCCTTATACCCTGTTGTAGTGATATAATAATATTGTGGTATAGTGGTAGCATGGGTATGATAATTAATTAGTAAGTACTCTTCTGCAGCAACCCAATTCTTCCAGAGAGATGCACTTTATTGACTTCCAACACAGAACAAAGTCCAAAGTCCACAGATGACAAAAAATCCGACAGAGTAGATATAATTCAGAGACCCATGTTCCTAGGCCTGTGTGTTCCCAGCCATACACAGACAAGCCTATCTTAAACTATAGACTGAATGCCACTAGACACTGAATGGCTGAGCAATTTGATTGGCCGTCTCCATTCAGGTCTTTTATATACTTTAGTCTTTCAGATAGACAACAACTCCCAGCCGTGAACAGCTGCAGTCATAAACCACCCCAATTTGCACTCCCGCATATCAACATCAACAAGTCCCTTTAGATATGTGTAATTAGATTAGATTAACAGACTCTTTTGAGCCCTTGGAATACCTACATTCCTAATCTGTATTCTTGCATATTAATATCAACAAGTCCCCCTGATATATTAGCCCCCCAGGAGGGAGCCTCCGCTAGGCCAACCCAAAACACTCCTTGATCCCATTGTTACCCCCTCAAATCTAATTACCATCAATAAATACTTCTTCTATGGTCCTTTAAACAATGTACCCTTTGAAATGTTCAATTAGGTTAACAGCCCATACCTCACACCCCTAGGTAGACTTGCATAAGACTAACACATCAAAGGGTCTTCAGCTGTTATATTAAAATTGAGTTGGCTTGGACAAATCGACCATTGTCAACTCAATTCTGGCCTGGTTAATATTGACTGTATGTGTACATACATATAATAATGTCCCACTTAAATCGGTGAACATATTACAACATATACAACATATACCCCCACTTGGGTCGGTTCCAACTACTAGAACTGACCCATAAATCAAACAACAAAAAATATCATTATGATTTAAGGTACTGGATGCTTTACAATGGCTCATATAAAATATGAAGTTGAAACTGGTTACATCTCTCTTCGCCAGCCTCTAAAATATCCCCATGAAACAGTTATTAGATAATATAACTTTTAGACCATGACTAGAAAAGGATTTGGTAAACATCAGTGGCCCATATAACTGTTAGGCCTTATTATATCACATCAAGATCTTGATTATTGCTCAAAGATCATTTAGTACACAATTACACCTGAATGGTATACCAACATATACATATACCCCCACACGATGGTTCAGATAGAATCAGCTTGACATCAGTGTTTATCAGATCTTCTATCCAGACAAAGCGGCAGTGGAAATTCTTGCCAGTATCCTCATCATGAAAGGTAGAAAAGTCTTTTTCATCCATATATGTCATAGCCTTTAGCATATTATAAACAACTGAATCAATGAAGTTTCAAATCATGACTGGAGTGATGAATTTCAATCCACCCAACATACTATAATTTATGCTATGCCAAGCCATTGTGCAGCATCTCACCTTAGATGTCAAATATATTGATCAATACGCATTATGTAATATTCACAGATGTTATGAAAATTATTTTACGTTTAAATGCTTCTCTTTGGTTTTAAGATAAAGTTCAAGAAAATAAAACATAAAGAAAATAAAAAATGAAAAGCAAAATATATCAGGAAAAGGGAGAAAAATTAAAAATTAGGGCGTTGAAGAAAAAAAAAAAAAAAAAAAAGGTCCATTGCTTTATAAATTTTGAGAGAGTTCATGAATTCTTTATAATTCCTTGTTGTCTATTCAGCATTTCTTCCATAATTCTCCCCCACTAGACAGCAATTTCAGACTGTGCTTCTGCTATTCACATGCAAACCAGCATCTCCAGACGTACCTGAAAGACAAAACTCTCCAACAAAACTAATTAGCAAGGTCTTTAAACGTTGTTTGAAGTTAAAACAAAACACTATTTACACATATACAGTTTAAAGCTAATTCACCCCCACTGCTAGAGAAGTGCCATTTGCATTCAAAAACAGATCTGGAGAATGTACATCTTGTACCCCCTTCAACTGCTCTAATAATTTATCACGTTCCCTTCTCATCTTGTCATACTCAATCTTCAGGTGGTCATATTTCTGTTTTAACTGAGAAAACGGTATCCAAGTCTTGGACCTTTTCTTATTATTATTTTGGTCAGCTCTGTTTTTCATATTAATATCACCTATGTTTGACCCGGTGTGTCCTCTCTGGGTGTTATCATAGGATATTATCTTCTGATCTTTATGCTCAGTATTTGTCCTAAACAATGTGGCTAAATCAATTTTGACAGCCTGCTCATTTGACTTTCTCCATAAATGGTCTGCTCTCAACAGTATGTCTTTTAAATCATGAGGATTTGGGGTAACTAATAAAATATTTTGTTTGATATCTTCATGCAACGCATCTAGAAACATACTCATATGTATCAAGCCACCACACTCAAATGCAAGATTATTACTGACCAATAATTCCATAATAGTTGCTATCCTGTGTGACAATTCATATGGAGATTCATTTTGCATCTGTTGGATCCTCCCATGAATAGTAACATCAGAACGTACACCATACAAAACACATAATAATTCCAGTAATATGTCCCTTGTTCTAAGAGGCTGAATACAGATTTGTTTAATTCTCATCCAAAGACCACTTCCTAAAGAATGTTGCAAAATTCTTTCTAAGTCAAATGGGTTGAAATTGTACATATCTCTGACCTGCTGCACATCACAAAACCATTTAAAAAATCTGTTTAAATCATGGTATGGAACCATTCCTATTTCTTTAAGAATTGCGTCTAATTCTTTTGGTTTCAAAGGCTTCATTACAAGCTGAACTTCACCTGTATTATTATTATTGTTATAAACTGTGGTAGTCACAGTGGGGGTAGCTGGTAATGAATTATCAGATTTAATATGAGGTTCTATTTGCTGCAGATTGCTGAATCCAAGATTGGATGCACATCTGCATTCCTGAGATCTCTTCTCTAATTCCATAATTCTTAATTTTAATCTCTCATTTTCCTCTGATAATTCATCACAACGTTTAGATTTCTCAAGCAAAGCTTCCCCAATGGTAACTGCATGCGATTTTAAATTTACTGTCTCTGTGTCTGATTGGTTTTGTAACCTCTCACAAACATTGTTGCTATTATCAACTGCCTTCTGTAACTGGGTAATTTCCTCAACCTTACCCTTTAAAGAACTTTCCATTGTTAAACAGCAAGATAATAAGCCCTGTACAATACAACCTTTTCTTTAACTTTCTGAAATTTTGCTATCAAAAACATTTTTCTCTAAAAATTCCTTCATCATCGTCCACGTCTGCTTACATTTTTCTGGAATTTCATAAGGACCGCCATGGCGCTTAATACATTTCAATACCCATCTGTTAACTTTATCAGAACTGACACTAGCTTCACACTGAGTAAGCATTTTGACTATATTACTAATAATTTAAAAAAAAAAGGAAATATTTTACTCACCGCATTAGTTACTCTATCAGCTTCCAGTTCAGGTCTTCTGGTACACAACACAGTCCTTTTTTGTTGTTTCCAGTCTCCAGAGAATAATTCTGGGGTTCCCAACTTGTTTAATTTTGTAGATCAGACTCTCTTATGTCACAACCAGACATTAGAGTCACAGCACAGCTCTTGGTTCTTCATCAGACTTCTGTCCACCTCACAGGATTGTTGTCACCACCGACTTCTGTTACTAAGTCTGAAAATGTTCTTCTGGTCACTTGAACGGCACCAATGTAGTGATATAATAATATTGTGGTATAGTGGTAGCGTGGGTATGATAATTAATTAGTAAGTACTCTTTCGCAGCAACCCAATTCTTCCAGAGAGATGCACTTTATTGACTTCCAACACAGAACAAAGTCCAAAGTCCACAGATGACAAAAAATCCGACAGAGTAGATATAATTCAGAGACCCATGTTCCTAGGCCTGTGTGTTCCCAGCCATACACAGACAAGCCTATCTTAAACTATAGACTGAATGCCGTGTTATATTCACTAGACACTGAATGGCTGAGCAATTTGATTGGCCATCTCCATTCAGGTCTTTTATATACTTTAGTCTTTCAGATAGACAACAACTCCCAGCCGTGAACAGCTGCAGTCATAAACCACCCCAATTTGCACTCCCGCATATCAACATCAACAAGTCCCCTTAGATATGTGTAATTAGATTAGATTAACAGATACCACCTGAACACTCTTTTGAGCCCTTGGAATACTTACATTCCTAATCTGTATTCTTGCATATTAATATCAACAAGTCCCCCTGATATATTAGCCCTCCAGGAGGGAGCCTCCGCTAGGCCAACCCAAACCACTCCTTGATCCCATTGTTACCCCCCTCAAGTCTAATTACCATCAATAAATACTTCTTCTATGGTCCTTTAAACAATGTACCCTTTGAAATGTTCAATTAGGTTAACAGCCCATACCTCACACCCCTAGGTAGACTTGCATAAGACTTACACATCAAAGGGTCTTCAGCTGTTATATTAAAATCGAGTTGGCTTGGACAAATCGACCATTGTCAACTCAATTCTGGCCTGGTTAATATTGACTGTATGTGTACATACATATAATAATGTCCCACATAAATCGGTGAACATATTAGAACATATACAACACCTGTGACTGTTTGTTTACAGAGTTTTCTCTATGTGCTTCTTCCTGCAGCCAGTGCTTTCACCCTGAGACCTGTCAGAACGAACTGCTATCAATACCTACAGCATCTAATGGTTTTTGCTCAAACTGGATAGCTATTTTGTATACGCACATCCAAACTTTTCTGCCCATCCATACAGCCCAGCTTCAATAATCCTCTCTATCAGCATATTGTAATTTGGTGAGATCCATATACAGTATGCAGTGTAGTAATTTTTTGGGATGGTTTTTCTCTCTTTCATTCCTCCCATCTTTTCTGCCTTCCCCTCCCCCCTTTTCCCCCTTCCCTCTCCCCCTCTCTCCCTTTTCTCCCTTTTTCCCTCTTTGCTTTTCCCCCTAAAGCTTTGAAAAAAGGGCCTTTTAAATCCGTACGCACGTAGGGTAGAGAACATATAGGGCCAGCTCAGCCTATCAAAGGCCTTTTGAGCATCCAGGTTCAGAACAAGAGCCTGGTGGGGAGGTCTGTTCAATAGATCGATCAAATTTATAGTGCGGCGAGTGTTGTCACCAGCGTTCCTATTTGAAATGAAACCCACTTGATCCTTATTGATTAATTTAGGAATATGTTTAGAGAGTCTAGACGCCAGAATTTTTGTGAATATGTTGTAATCCGAGTGTAGAAGGGCTATAGGTCTATAGTTATCTGGGATGGAATGGTCTTTACCCGATTTATGGATAACTGAGATATATGAATGTAAAAACTGGGGATGTGGAGATTGTCCTTTGAGTAGGGTACCATATAGAGTTAGCATGTGCGGGGATAAAATATCCCAGACGGTCTTATAATAGAAATATCCATCTGGGCCTGGTGATTTATGAAGTGGGAGATCCTTAATTATATTCTGAAGTTCCTCTGCAGTTATAGCTGAATTTAGATCAGTCAGATCGGATGAGGACAGTTTTGGGAGTTTAAGAACAGAGAAAAATGTGTCAAATTTTGATGGGGTAAAGTTAAAATGGTTATCATGGGTAAGGCAATTATACAACTGGAACTAGAAGCTGCCAAAAATTCTGGTCATCTCCATGGGGCAACGTGTTCTAGACCCATCCACTCGAAAAAGATAGTCAGGAAAAGAGTTGAAGGGGCGTGGATGCAGTTTATTAACCAACATCCTGTGTGGTTTATTAGAGAATTCATAGAATTTTTGCTTCATCCAGAGTATGGATTTGGCCGCTTTACCAAGGTGTAATTACTTTATCTGTTCCTTGAGGGAAGTGACCCTACGCAGTTTCGACACTGTGGGTTCACACAGCAGCCAGCGCTCAGCTTTCTGCAGAGCATCCTTCAAGGACTGTAGAAGTCTATTTCTATCTTTTTTTATGCGGGAGCCCTCCGCGATACAAGCACCACGGAAGACCACCTTATGCACCTCCCACAATGTGGAAAAATCTGAGACAGACCCCAGGTTGAATTGAAAAAACCCTAATACCTTTTCTAAAGATGAAATATTTAAAAGGCTCTATGAGCAGGAGCCTTTATGGATATTTTTCATGAATACATTGTCCCATACAGGACCCAGTGAAGAAACTGAGACCAACACTGCCTTTTAAATTAAAATGAGTATAAAGTCTCATTTTTTTTTCTATAAAAAATAACAAACATGTTATACTTACCTGTACTGTGCAGTGGATTTGTACAGAGCAGCCCAGATCTTCCTCTCCTATTCTCAGGTTCCTTTTCTGTGCTCCTGGCCAAGTCACAGCTCCCTGTGTCCATTCAGACACAGAGCAGCCCTCGGCCCCACCCCCTCTCTCTCCTGTTTGGCTAACTGGCTTTGATTGACAGCAGCAGGAGCCAATGGCGCCACTGCTGTGTCTCAGCCAATCAGAAGGGAGAGTCTTGGATGGCTGAGACACGCGTGGACATCGCTGGACAGAAAGGGGGCTCAGGTAAGTGTTAGGGGGGCTGAGGGGGGCTGCTGAACTCAGAAGCCTTTTTATCTTAATGCATATAATGCATTGAGATAAAAAATCTTCTGACTTTACAACCCCTTTAACTCCTTCAGCTTTAAATTAATTTCTTCCGCTTTAAGTTTTCTTCTCAGTATGATCAACATTTACAATGTTTGTTTGTTTTCTTTAATAGTATTAGGCTTTATTATCTATCAGTGTTAGTTTTAATTTTTTTTTTATTTAGTGTGTACTTTCCATACTCTTATGATTTAGTGTCTATTTTTGTTTATTTCCATTGTTTTAACTATGCAGTTATGTTTTTCCTTTTGTGATTACATATGGTGATACCTTTATTATAATTTAATTTGCCCATGCCTCCTTCTGTATACATTTTTGGCCCTTTGAGTGTTTTAAAACAACACACAGTACATTATATGACATCTAAGACAAAGTCCAGATCCGCCCATGCCCTCTTTCCTATATTTCCGGCATTTCCCCTCATCAATAGATATGAGAAAGGGGTTTTAACAGCCCTGAAATACATAGCCACATCCATATGTCTGACATCATCCCGCTCTTATGGAACTGCTATCAGACTTCCAGTTTTGCAGTGCATTCCATGCTGGCTCCATTGGTGTCCATACATCCACAGCCATTTTCAGGAAAGCCACTCTGCATTGCCTGGTAATGCTTCCTTGGTGAGCTGTGGACCAGGTCCACAGCTGCTTCCTGGTGTCACTCTGCTATACCTGGTCGCTTCCCTGGCCAACTCTGAATAGGCTCTCAGGACTGTTCAAGTGGTTTTCCATATACTGCAGGATGATGTGCCCATTTTTACCTTATCGCATGTGAGTACATTATATTCTTTTAACACTTATGTTTTAAGTAAATCTACACATAGATGGTAACACCCCGTCTTTTCCTGTTTTTTTTTCATTTTTTTAAATATTTTATGTTCTCCACTGACAGCACCAACTGAGGAAGAGAGATCTACATCCTTTCTCAAGTGACAAACTGCTATTGCAAATCTTAGAAGTGCTGAAGAGGCAACCATCTGCACCATCATCTGTTTTCCATGTAAGCGATGACTTTCTAAAACTGTCAGACCCTGTTGTTTTAGCCCTCATTATTGGCAATACTTAGAGACATTCCAGTTGACATCACCAGGTGCAATGCAACTTACAAATTTATGCAACATACCTGCTGATCTGTTGTCAAGAGGGACATGCCATAACAAGTTTTTCTTCTTGACGAGTGGGCTTTACAACACACAGCAGTTTAGGTTCCACCCAGGGGTCAGAGTACAATTATCATCTGCCACCTTTGTAACTCCATTTAGCTGTCCAACCTCAAGGATTCCCACCTATCCATTAGACAGGCCAACAACCCCCTGTGCCAAGAATATCTTCCTCCAACAAATCTCCACCTATAGATGTCCCAGTGCAAAATATCTCCGGTAACTATCATCCCACTCCTTACAATGTTCATGAGCAACTGTAATCTGTGCTTGGTTAGATGCAGTGGGGTATCCAGGTTATGGCACATATGGCAAGTGCCATGGTCGCTATATGAAGGGGCGCTCATGAGTGGCTCTTCTTCCCAGGGCCGGATTATAAATTCTACACACAATTACTGGCCAGCTGCCAGCTGCTACATTGCCTTGCAGTCTCTCCAGACAGCTGAATTATAGGCCCAAGACAGTGAGCCAGCCCGTGGCAGCAGCTGGTACATACAGTATCTCACAAAAGTGAGTATACCCCTCACATTTTTGTAAAGATTTTATTATATCTTTTCATGTGACAACACTGAAGAAATGACACTGCTACAATGTAAAGTAGTGAGTGTACAGCTTGTATAACAGTGTAAATTTGCTGTCCCCTCAAAATAACTCAACACACAGCCATTAATGTCTAAACCGCTGGCAACAAAAGTGAGTACACCCCTAAGTGAAAATGTCCAAATTGGGCCCAAAGTGTCAATATTTTGTGTGGCCACCATTATTTTCCAGCACTGCCTTTACCCTCTTGGGCATAGAGTTCATCAGAGCTTCACAGGTTGCCACTGGAGTCTTCTTCCACTTCTCCATGATGACATCACAAAGCTGGTGGATGTTAGAGACCTTGCAACTCCTTCACCTTCCGTTTGAGGATGCCCCACAGATGCTCAATAGGGTTTAGGTCTGGAGACATGCCTGGCCAGTCCATCACCTTTAATCAGCTTTTTTAGCAAGGCAGTGGTCATCTTGGAGGTGTGTTTAGGGTCGTTATCATGTTGGAATACTGCTCTGCAGCCCAGTCTCCAAAGGGAGGGGATCATGCTCTGCTTCAATATGTCACAGTACATGTTGGCATTCATGGTTCCCTCAATGAACTGTAGCTCCCCAGTGCCGGTAGCACTCATGCAGCCCCAGACTATGACACTCCCACCACCATGCTGGATGGTAGGCAAGACACACTTGTCTTTGTACTCCTCACCTGGTTTCAGCCACACATGCTTGACACCATCTGAACCAAATAAGTTTATATTGGTCTCATCAGGCCACAGGACATTGTTCCAGTAAGCCATGTCCTTAGTCTGCTTGTCTTCAGCAAACTGTTTGCAGGCTTACTTGCGCATCATCTTTAAAAGAGACTTCCTTCTGAGACGACAGCCATTCAGACCGATTTGATGCAGTGTGCAACATATGGTCTGAGCACTGACAGGCTGTCCCCCCACCCCTTCAACCTCTTCAGCAATGCTGGCAGGAGTCATAAGTCTATTTCCCAAAGACAACCTCTGGATATGACATTGAGCACATGCACTCAACTTCTTTGGTCGACCATGGCGAGGCCTGTTGAGTGGAACCTGTCCTGTTAAACCGCTGTATGGTCTTGGCCACTGTGCTGCAGCTCAGTTTAGGGTCTTGGTAGTCTTCTTATAGCCTAGGACATCTTTATGTAGAGCAACAATACTTTTTTTTCAGATCCTTAGAGAGTTATTTGCCATGAGGTGGCAGGTTGAACTTCCACTGACCAGTATGAGAGAGTGAGAGCGATAACACCAAATTTAACACGCCACATGACACCAGGGAGGGAAAATTGCTAATTGGGCCCAATTTGGACCTTTTCACTTCGGAGTGTACTCACTTTTGTTGCTAGCGGTTTAGACATTAATGGCTGTGTGTTTAGTTATTTTGAGGGGACAGCAAATTTACACTGTTATACAAGCTGTACGCTCACTACTTTACATTGTAGCAAAGTGTCATATGTAAAATATGTAAAATATGTAATAAAACATTTACAAAAATGTGAGGGGTGTACTCACTTTTGTGAGATACTGTACATTACCTTACAGAGAACGCTGCACTGCATAGCCTCTGTACTAGTGCGCTGAGGCTGAGCTCACTCCTCCCCTTGATGTCCCCAGCGTCACGTCATCCAGAGGCTAGCCTAAGAGGCTGGTGGAAAAGGAGTGTGGGCGGCGCCGGCGCCACTGCAACCAAGAAGGAGGAAATGCCACACAAGTACAAGAACAAGTAAGCTCTGCCTCTGCATGGGATTGGGGAAGTCAGGCAGATAAGTGCAGCTCAGTGTTCTGGCTCTGGCTGAAGTGGGTTAACTGTTTGGGAGGGAGGGCAGGTGGGGGCTATCAGTGCCTCCTAGGCCTATCACTACCAGTGCTCATTAGTGCAGCTCATCAGTGCCAGTGCCACCTGTCAGTGCCAGTGCCACCTATCAATGCCACCTATCAGTGCAGCTCATCAGTGCCACCTATCAGTGCCAGTGTCACATATCAGTGCCACCTATCAGTGCTACTCATCAGTGCCACCTATCAGTGCCAGTGTCACCTATCAGTGTCACCTATCAGTGCAGCTCATCAGTGCCACCTATCAGTGCCAGTGTCACCTATCAGTGCCACCTATCAGTGCAGCTCATCAGTGCCAGTGTCACCTGTCAGTGCCACCTATCAGTGTCACCTATCAGTGCCAACTATCAGTGCAGCTCATCAGTGCCACCTATTAGTGCCAGTGTCACCTATCAGTGCCACCTATCAGTGCCGGTGTCACCTATCAGTGCCACCTATCAGTGCCACCTGTGAGTGCCATTGTCACCTATCAGTGTCACCTATCATTGCCACCTATCAGTGCAGTTCATCAGTGCCACCTATCAGTGCCAGTGTCACCTATCAGTGCCACCTATCAGTGTAGCTCATCAGTGCCACCTGTCAGTGCCAGTGTCACATATCGGTGCCACCTATCACTTTAGTTCATCAGTGCCACCTGTCAGTGCCAGTGTCACCTATTAGTGCAGCTCATCAGTGCTGCCTATCAGTGTTAGGGCTGCCTCATCAGTGCTGCCTTATCAGTGCATATAATAGCCGCAAATCAGTGCCCATCAGTGCAGCCCATCAGTGCTGCCTATCAGTGCAGCTTATCAGTGCTGCCTTTCAGTGCCCATTAGTGCAGTTCATCAGTGCCAATCCATAATTTGTTAATTGAAAGATTAAAGTTTTTTTTTTCCTTAAAGTGGATGTAAATCCAATGACATTCTTTCTAAACTACTGCCATAGGGGTTATCTATAAGGATATACATGCCTCCTGCATGTGTCTTTACCTGTCAAATGTCTCCCCTCTGTCTGTTATGAGAGTCGAAAAACTGCAGATTCTGTGGGTGGGTCTGTTGTCTGGAGCTCGGTGGGTGGAGTCGTGATGTCAGTAGACTCCCCTCCCACCTCTACACTCCCCTTGTCATTATGCATTTTCTCCTGTGTGTTTCTTACACTGAACGTCTGCTATGATCTTTAACATCCAGTGAAAAGACAGGAAAGTAACCACATGACTTCAGCATGAGAAAGCATGCTGAGGTGTGGAACAGCCAATCCTTGCAGAGCTGCTGAAAAAAGGAGTGGGGGTGGGAATTAAAAAATAATGCATGTCTTAGGCTAGTGCACAAAATATGTAAATCACCTGTTACTCACAGCAAGGGGGGGATTTGACAAAGTTTTTCTCTGTTTGTCAAGATTTATCTCACTAAACAATAAAAGAGGATTGCTCAGAGCTGGATTAACTCTGTGTGGCAAGACTGGGCTCAAATGATAGGAAATCTTATACATTATGACATCAAAAAAAACATTTCAGGTTTACATCCACTTTAAGGTTATCTGAAAGATGGGTTTTAAGTGGTATGAGTGGTTTTAAGCCATTTTCACTAGATACGCCTCTGGTTAGATGGTGTGAAGGACAGGGGAGTAGCCCCCAATATGAGTTTTTTTGGACCTCATGCCATTCATCAGGATACAAGATAAAGGTTAAAAAAGACAATAGGACTGTTTTAAACTTCTTTAAAACAGTTCCTCCTCTTTAAGTTATACTATTTTATACATAGTGCTGCCACTTTAATCACTATCAACTTTATATGTACCAAATTTAATTGCTACCCACTATACCTTTATATGACTGCTGCTGTTCACTAAATACCAATTTGTGGCCTTTGTGCTACATAAACAACCTTTAACACAGCTCTGTCTAATAATCAAATTGATTATTGCTATATGCAATAACAAATCATCAAAACCTATGCCAATATGAATTTACAATCCCAAAAAAGTGCATAGTAGTTCATAATAAATAATATTCTTCCATAAAGTGCTCCATAGTGTAAATAAAGTGCTCCCTGCCTAAAATAGCTTCTCAGTGCTCCAGAAAAGTGCTCCATGCCAAACACTGTACTTTCTCACGCTCTTCAATGTAATTGACTTTATGCTTTTCAGCAAAGAAGTTGCAGCATGCAATAGAAACCCTCCTGGGTATTTAGACAGCAGAGTTCAGCCTTGCTCTTCTCCTTGGTTCTCCTCTCCCAATATCCTCAAATCCCTTCTATTTTCTCCTATACCTCCATTAATATGTAAGGGAACAAAGAGGTGGAAACCCACATGGTGCAGTATTGTTTATTTAAAAAAATAGGTTAAAGCACATGAAACACTCAAAAGCCTGGAAATGTCACAGCGTGCGTTCCACAGGCCGAAAATAACATCATTGGATGTCTCATCCGATGTACATTTTGGCCAGCCAATCAGGCATCCTCAGGAGCTCCTACATGATTCCGCCCGTACAGGCACATCGACACACGCCTGATTGTACACAGAGGGAGGTTGTCAGCAGGTTCTGGCCAATGATTCATGGCCGGGACCTGCTGATTGGCTTTGTCCAATCACAGCCCAGAGGACTCTGAACATCTGTTTCTTCACCTGCAAAGCAGGGAAAAGAAAAAAAAGAGATCTTTAGTAAAAAGCAGCACACATCACACAAATGAACACTTGTTAAGCACACTTTAATGCCTTGATTACCCGAGATGTTAACCCCTTCCCAGCTAGTGTCATTAGTACAGTGACAGTTTATATTATTATTTGTGTCACTGGTGATGTCAGTGGCAATTAGTCGATTTACACTCAGTGTCAGTCAGGGGTAGTTTTACTAAAACTAGAATCTGGTGCAGCTGTGCATGGTAGCCAATCAGCTTCTAACTTCAGTGTGTTCAATTAAGCTTTGGCGCTTTTTGCATTTTGCATATTTGCTCTACAGAACATGTTCCATAGGAAAACATGTTGAATGGGCTGTAGTGCAAATCTGAAAAATGCAAAAAGCGCTAAAAATGTATAGGTGTGAATCAAGCCTAAAACCTGGAAGCTGATTGGTTTCTATGCAGAATTGCACCAGATATTGCAAGCTCTAGTTTTGGTAAATAAACCCCTTAGTGTCATATTGCCCTCTGAACTATTGCAGTCCCATTATAAGTCACTGATCATCACCATTAGTAGTATAATTTAAAAAAAAAAAAAAAAAAAAAAAAAGTATATATACCATAGTTTGCAGACGCTATAACTTTCATGGAAACCAATCATTATACATGTATTGTGATTTTTTTTAACAAAGACATGTGCAGAATACAGTTTGGCCAAAATGTATGAAAAAAATTTAATTTTTTTTCAATTTTTCTATTGGATATGTTTTATAGGAGAAAGTAAAACATTTTTTTAGCCTTTTTTGTTTATATAATAAAAAATAAAAACCCAGTGGTGATCAAATCCCACCAAAAGAAAGCTCTATTTGTGTCAAAAAAATATTATGTAAATTTTGTTTGGGTACAGCGTTGCATGACCGTGCAATTACCAGTTAAAGTAGCACAGGCAAAACATGGCCGGGTCATGAAGGGAGTAAAACATTCTGGAGCTGAGCTGGTTAATTGTGTGATGTGCAAAAGTTAGAAATCAGTGTATTGATCTGATTTTTTATAGGAAAGTGCAATATTTTTAATTCAGAACTCGAGGCTAGATCCTAAAGTGGACCTCATATCATATATACAATATACATTTATTTTAGGTGTATGTATGCTAAGTAATGCATAAGTAAGTGTTATTGGTACCCGCACCTCTCACAGAGATCACAGTAATCTCCATGATGATAATTTTATCTGCTTTCCTACCTACAAGGAAGAAGCCATCCTTGTTAGAGCATTATCTAGGGTCAGCATATACTTTTTGGACTGAGATGCCAGCCAGAGATGATAGAATTGAAAACCCTGGTGTATGTGTGGTTTTTGACTGTATTCATAAATGGCTGACACAGAACAGCTCCTTGCTGAAGCCTTTAAACTACACTACAAAAGTTGTGATGCAGCAGGTTGATAACATAGTTTTTTTCCTTGACAAAGTCACTTTACTGGTGCTCAAGGATGATACAGTTTTTTTTTTTTTTTTTAACTGTACTATTGTTTTGTACTGAAAATATTAGCAATTTGTATAATCAGACGTTAAAGTTATTTAACCACTTCAATACCAGGCACTTTCCCCCCTTCCTGCCCAAGCCAATTTTCAGCTTTCAGTGCTGTCACTTTTTAAATGACAATTGCACTGACATGCTACACTGTACCCAAGCAACATTTTTTTCATTTTGTTTACACAAATAGAGCTTTCCTTTGGTGCTATTTTATCACCTCTGGGATTTTTATTTTCTCCTAAACAAATAAAAAAAGACCGACAATTTTGAAAAAAAAAATGTTTTACTTTGTTTCTGTTACACAAATTTGTAAATAAGTAAGTTTTCTCCTTCTCTGATGGGCACTGATGAGGCGGCACTGATAAGGTGGCACTAATGGCCACCGATGAGGTGGCACCAATGAGGTGGCACCAATGGGCACTGATAATGGGCACTAATATGCAACACTGATAGGCGGCACTAATGGGCACAGATAAGGTGGCACCAATGAGGTGCCACCGATGGGCACTGATAAGGAGGCACTGGCAGGCATTAGTAATGGGCACTGATTGGCATCAATGGTGGGCACTGATTGGCATCAATTGTGGGCACTGGTTGGCATCCCTGGTGGCCATTGGTGGCATACCTGCTGGTCACAAGTAGTGGTCATCCCTGGTGGTCTTGGTGGTGTTCCTGGTGGTCTTGGGTGGGCATCCTCTAGGGGGGCTGCGCTGTTAATCAATCAGTGCAGACCCCCCTTCAGAGGAGCAGCCGATCGGCTCTCCTCTACTCGCGTCTGACAGACGCGAGTGAGGAAAAGCCGATACACAGCTTTTCCTGTTTACACCGTGATCAGCTGTGATTGGACACAGCTGATCATGTGGTAAAGAGTCTCCGTCGGAGACTCTTTACCTAGATCAGAGTTGCGGTGTGTCAGACTGACACGCCACACCACCGATCGACACACTGCACACCCCCAATCGCGCACGATCGCTATACTGATCACTTCATTTGATGTTCAGTCAGGATAACTAAACCAGTTTGCTCATGTCAAATTGCTATATGCAGGGCAGGAAGTGGTCAAAGGTCCACTTTATTTTTATTACTGGGATCCAGCATAATCATTCTATCTTTTTTCAAATAAACCTTTTTTTTGAAAAACACAGGGAAGTGGTAATAAATCAGTGAATGTGCTTAAGAAAAACTTTATGATACTCACATTCTTCAAAAATATAATGTAACTGTTTTAGGTGAAATAAATGTACCAAATACATGCTGCCATTCTATTTATTTCAATACAAAAACTAAAAGAAAAAGTAATATTTTAAACTTTGAAGATTGTTTTTTTTTAAGTTGCAGTGTTCACTTTTATCCAGCTAAATTAAAAAATCACACTTAAAAAGCTAACTAAAACATTTATGCTGTATATACAATAATGGAATTGGATAATTTATATGTGTGAATGAAATATTAAGAGGATCAAATATTAATTATTTAGGTGTCAAAAGGATCAAAATTATAGCAAATCTATATAAATCACATGAGAAAGTAGATGTATGAATAAAATATAATCAATTCCTTTTGCACATAGTAAAATGACTTTAGCTTTCCTCAGTTGAATTGTTAAATTGTATCTTAATCTTGTTAGTTAGAAAAAATTAAAATTGTATGCTATATATGTTAACAGTACAGCTTGCAATGTAGGGTACTGACTACATAGTTACATATAGGTATGAGCAAATCAGACAAAGTTGATTTTCAAGAGGTTCCCCAAACTCAGCAAGGACAATTTGCAAGTTTAAAAAAAAAAAAAACATGGATAGCTAGACACTGCCATGGAGTAAAGGTACCACAGAAAAAATAAAATAAATCAAAATACTGTGTATATATATATATATATATATATATATATATATATATATATATATATATATTTATATTTATTTAAATATATATATAGATTTATATAATAAAGAGGAATAAGTTTTCCGCGCTCACAGACCAAGGCTTGCAGCATCCCCTTACTCACCCCCACAGGGATGAGGTAGATAATAAAGGTATATGTGGATAGGGGCAAGTGGCGCTACCTGTTTTGGATACGTACCAGTTATGTGTTAGCTATATAGCTATATATTAACTGTGTGCTCTCCTAGAAGTGGGCTAAAAAATGTGCTTTTACAGAACTGTATTATAAAGTGTATATGTGCCCAATGGGATAAGTATCCCGTACTAGAGGATGCAACCAAATTATACAGGTATAGCAACAAAGTATATATATATATATATATATATATATACAGGTGTAACAGAAAATATCATCAGTGGTGGTGACATTAATTATAAATAATAAGTGTAGCAGTACACAGCCCCCTACTGATGTATAAGGGGTTAACCATATATTAACAATTGGTTCTTCCGGCTGTTGCACTGGCTGATAAAGAGTCTCTAATCAGTCCACACCCAGTCCCATATACTGGTTAAATATTACCACTATATCTTCACTGTGCACAAGTAGCGTGTTATGCTGGGGGAACAATCACAGCCCCCTTTTTAAACCATAGTTACAGTCAATGTTAATAGGGACCAAGTGTAACGTGTGACAAAAAAATATATAAATATATGTCAAATTAGAAGACCAAATGTGTCAAAAATATACCAATTGTGACAAGGATATAAAAATATAAAAAAGTGTAGATAATAAAGATCAATATTGTGAAAGTCCTAACTTGAAGACAATTCATTCAAAAGTTCCTGCGTGAGGTGACTGTAGTGATGGCAGCAGTTGATATCCAGTGACTTAAGTGCTCCCCCTCAAGGGTCCCCACTCACCAGCTCCCTGCACCCCTGCAGGGGTAAAAGGCATCTAGTATCCTCGATGTTTTCTTGGAATCCAATGGGGTTGTCCCTAGGGGGCTTCCGCTCCAGGTGTAACTATCCTTCAGGGTTAGGCTTTATCCTCATATAAAAGAAAACAGGGCTCCCATAGTGTGATACCGTAGTGTATTTATTAAAAAAGTTGCTAGGTCCAATGACCAATAATAAAAGTAAATGCAAAATAAAAAATTTAAAAACAATTAACACTCCTACAAGGGAGTGAAAGTATCACACTGCGTAGGGAGATCAAGCCCGGAGAGGAGCTCGTGGATGTACGCTAACAGCTGAGCGGCGTGCGCCCCAGCTGTGTTCCACACTCTCTCCGACTTCCACGTATGACGTAGGTATGTAGCTCCGCCTTACGCGTTTCGTCATCGACGTTCTTTGAGGACGTTCTTTGAGAACGTCGATGACGAAACGCGTAAGGCAGAGCTACGTACCTACGTCATACGCGGAAGTCGGAGAGAGTGTGGAACGCAGCTGGGGCACACGCCGCTCAGCTGTTAGCGTACATCCACGAGCTCCTCTCCGGGCTTGATCTCCCTACGCAGTGTGATACTTTCACTCCCTTGTAGGAGTGTTAATTGTTTTTAAATTTTTTATTTTGCATTTACTTTTATTATTGGTCATTGGACCTAGAAACTTTTTTAATAAATACACTACGGTATCACACTATGGGAGCCCTGTTTTCTTTTATATGAGGATAAAGCCTAACCCTGAAGGATAGTTACACCTGGAGCGGAAGCCCCCTGGGGACAACCCCATTGGATTCCAAGAAAACATTGAGGATACTAGATGCCTTTTACCCCTGCAGGGGTGCAGGGAGCTGGTGAGTGGGGACCCTTGAGGGGGAGCACTTAAGTCACTGGATATCAACTGCTGCCATCACTACAGTCACCTCACGCAGGAACTTTTGAATGAATTGTCTTCAAGTTAGGACTTTCACAATATTGATCTTTATTATCTACACTTTTTTATATTTTTATATCCTTGTCACAATTGGTATATTTTTGACACATTCGGTCTTCTAATTTGTCATATATTTATATATTTTTTTGTCACACGTTACACTTGGTCCCTATTAACATTGACTGTACCTATGGTTTAAAAAGGGGGCTGTGATTGTTCCCCCAGCATAACACGCTACTTGTGCACAGTGAAGATATAGTGGTAATATTTAACCAGTATATGGGACTGGGTGTGGACTGATTAGAGACTCTTTATCAGCCAGTGCAACAGCCGGAAGAACCAATTGTTAATATATGGTTAACCCCTTATACATCAGTAGGGGGCTGTGTACTGCTACACTTATTATTTATAATTAATGTCACCACCACTGATGATATTTTCTGTTACACCTGTATATATATATATATATATATATATATATACTTTGTTGCTATACCTGTATAATTTGGTTGCATCCTCTGGTACGGGATACTTATCCCATTGGGCACATATACACTTTATAATACGGTTCTGTAAAAGCACATTTTTTAGCCCACCTCTAGGAGAGCACACAGTTAATATATAGCTATATAGCTAACACATAACTGGTACGTATCCAACACAGGTAGCGCCACTTGCCCCTATCCACATATACCTTTATTATATAATAAAGACCCCCAAAAAGTACCTAGAAAAAATCAGGAATAAAACCAAAACAATATACATTGATTGGTTAATTAACCCAGAACAGAGAACACAAGAAGCAACCACTGAATATAAAATTGAGAACATATATATATCGATTGTAGGAGAGTGATCAAAGAAAAAAAATGACACATAGAAAAATGATTACATAACAAAATAAAAACCATATATAAATATATATATGTGTATACAACCAGATTGCATATCCAACAACAGAAAAAGTTCTCTTTTGAACTTTGTAAACATTTACCTGAATATATGTAAAAGTAAACATGGAAATATATAAGTGTTTGGAAAGTATAAGACCAAACAACCATACAAAAACAATTGCAAGAAGCAGAGATTAAAGAAATGGTGTGCTAAATAAAAATGCAGCAATGGCTATCCAATATTCACAAATGCTACATTAAAGCAATACACATTCTTAGAAAAACGAGGGCAATCTAAAACCATCCAAGTATCGTGATTGATAAAATATTATGACAACCTTGTGGAATCCAAAAATATATTAATACTTAAAGAACGCAAAAGAATTACATAATGGTAAATCCTAGGCAGTAGGGATGAGCCGAACACCCCCCTGTTCGGTTCGCACCAGAACATGCGAACAGGAAAAAAATTCGTTCGAACACGCGAACACCGTTAAAGTCTATGGGACACGAACATGAATAATCAAAAGTGCTAATTTTAAAGGCTAATATGCAAGTTATTGTCAATAAAAGTGTTTGGGGACCTGGGTCCTGCCCCAGGGGACATGGATCAATGCAAAAAAAAGTTTTAAAAACGGCCGTTTTTTCAGGAGCAGTGATTTTAAAAATGCTTAAAGTCAAACAATAAAAGTGTAATATCCCTTTAAATTTCATACCTGGGGGGTGTCTATAGTATGCCTGTAAAGGGGCGCATGTTTCCCGTGTTTAGAACAGTCTGACAGCAAAATGACATTTTGAAGGAAAAAACTCATTTAAAACTACCGCGGCTATTGCATTGCCGACAATACACATAGAAGTTCATTGATAAAAACGGCATGGGAATTCCCCACAGGGCAACCCCGAACCAAAATTAAAAAAAAAAAATGATGTGGGGGTCCCCCTAAATTCCATACAAGGCCCTTCAGGTCTGGTATGGATATTAAGGGGAACCCCAGCCAAAATTTAAAAAAAAAATTGACGTGGGGTTCCCCCTAAATTCCATACCAGACCCTTCAGGTCTGGTATGGATTTTAAGGGGAACCCCGCGCCAAAAAAAAAAAAAAAAAACGGCGTGGGGTCCCCCTAAAAATCCATACCAGACCCTTATCCGAGCACGCAACCTGGCAGGCCGCAGGAAAAGAGGGGGGGACGAGAGTGCGGCCCCCCCCCCCTCCTGAACCGTACCAGGCCACATGCCCTCAACATTGGGAGGGTGCTTTGGGGTAGCCCCCCAAAGCACCTTGTCCCCATGTTGATGAAGACAAGGGCCTCATCCTCACAACCGTGGCCGGTGGTTGTGGGGGTCTGCGGGCGGGGGGCTTATCGGAATCTGGAAGCCCCCTTTACCAAGGGGACCCCCAGATCCCGGCCCCCCCCCTGTGTGAAATGGTAAGGGGTTACTTACCCCTACCATTTCACTAAAAAACTGTCAAAAATGTTAAAAATGACAAGAGACAGTTTTTGACAATTCCTTTATTTAAATGCTTCTTCTTTCTTCCTTCATCTTCTTCTTCTTCTGGTTCTTCTGGCTCTTCTGGTTCTTCCTCCGGCGTTCTCGTCCAGCATCTCCTCCGCGGCGTCTTCTATCTTCTTCTCCTCGGGCCGCTCCGCACCCATGGCATGAGGGGGGAGGCTCCCGCTCTTCTCTTCATCTTCTTCTTCATCTTCATCTTCTTCTTCATCTTCTTCTTCTTCTTCTTCTTCTCTTCTTCATCTCTTCTTCCTTCTTCATTTCTTCTGCGGGCCGCTCCGCATCCATGCATGGAGGGAGGCTCCCGCTGTGTGACGGCGTCTCTTCGTCTGACGGTTCTTAAATAACGGGGGGCGGGGCCACCCGGTGACCCCGCCCCCCTCTGACGCACGGGACATGACGGGACTTCCCTGTGGCATTCCCCGTGACGTCACAGGGAAGTCCCGTCAATTCACCGTGCGTCAGAGGGGGGGCGGGGTCACCGGATGGCCCCGCCCCCCGTTATTTAAGAACCGTCAGACGAAGAGACGCCGTCACACAGCGGGAGCCTCCCTCCATGCATGGATGCGGAGCGGCCCGCAGAAGAAATGAAGAAGGAAGAAGAGATGAAGAAGAGAAGAAGAAGAAGAAGAAGAAGATGAAGAAGAAGATGAAGATGAAGAAGAAGATGAAGAGAAGAGCGGGAGCCTCCCCCCTCATGCCATGGGTGCGGAGCGGCCCGAGGAGAAGAAGATAGAAGACGCCGCGGAGGAGATGCTGGACGAGAACGCCGGAGGAAGAACCAGAAGAGCCAGAAGAACCAGAAGAAGAAGAAGATGAAGGAAGAAAGAAGAAGCATTTAAATAAAGGAATTGTCAAAAACTGTCTCTTGTCATTTTTAACATTTTTGACAGTTTTTTAGTGAAATGGTAGGGGTAAGTAACCCCTTACCATTTCACACAGGGGGGGGGCCGGGATCTGGGGGTCCCCTTGGTAAAGGGGGCTTCCAGATTCCGATAAGCCCCCCGCCCGCAGACCCCCACAACCACCGGCCACGGTTGTGGGGATGAGGCCCTTGTCTTCATCAACATGGGGACAAGGTGCTTTGGGGGGCTACCCTAAAGCACCCTCCCAATGTTGAGGGCATGTGGCCTGGTACGGTTCAGGAGGGGGGGGGGCCGCACTCTCGTCCCCCCCTCTTTTCCTGCGGCCTGCCAGGTTGCGTGCTCGGATAAGGGTCTGGTATGGATTTTTAGGGGGACCCCACGCCGTTTTTTTTTTTTTTTTTTGGCGCGGGGTTCCCCTTAAAATCCATACCAGACCTGAAGGGTCTGGTATGGAATTTAGGGGGAACCCCACGTCAATTTTTTTTTTAAATTTTGGCTGGGGTTCCCCTTAATATCCATACCAGACCCGAAGGGCCTTGTATGGAATTTAGGGGGACCCCCACATCATTTTTTTTTTTTAATTTTGGTTCGGGGTTGCCCTGTGGGGAATTCCCATGCCGTTTTTATCAATGAACTTCTATGTGTATTGTCGGCAATGCAATAGCCGCGGTAGTTTTAAATGAGTTTTTTCCTTCAAAATGTCATTTTGCTGTCAGACTGTTCTAAACACGGGAAACATGCGCCCCTTTACAGGCATACTATAGACACCCCCCAGGTACGAAATTTAAAGGGATATTACACTTTTATTGTTTGACTTTAAGCATTAATAAAATCACTGCTCCTGAAAAAACGTCCGTTTTTAAAACTTTTTTTTGCATTGATCCATGTCCCCTGGGGCAGGACCCAGGTCCCCAAACACTTTTTATGACAATAACTTGCATATAAGCCTTTAAAATTAGCACTTTTGATTTCTCCCATAGACTTTTAAAGGGTGTTCCGCGGCATTCGAATTTGCCGCGAACACCCCAAATTGTTCGCTGTTCGGCGAACTTGCGAACAGCCAATGTTCGAGTAGAACATGAGTTCGACTCGAACTCGAAGCTCATCCCTACTAGGCAGGCTGATTTTCTCAAGGATCTGTACTCCTCCTGCTGAGGTGTCACCATTATGGTATTGATTAAAGTGGCTAGCAACATTGGTGGAATGATTTTTCATAAAACTGGATAAATGCTCAATGACTCTATCCCTGAGATGTTTGTGCGTCCAATGTATTGTACATTGCAGAGTCTGCATGTGATGATGTATCCAACATGTTTGGTATTGCAATTATGGAATGTCCGCAGTCCCTGTTCTTTCACAGTAGAATAAGAACGCACAACCTCCCCTTTGATGATATGCCTACAACATGGACATTTGGATACACCACAGCTGAAATTGCCTCTGAGGTATAACCATGTTGTAGACTGTGTTTTGTTGGTGGCAGGGCCGGTGCTGCCACTAGGCGGACTAGGCAACCACCTAGGGCACACTGCCACCTAGGGTGCTTGGCTGCTGACTATTTTACTCCTGCACTGTCCTCCACAGAGCCATGTCAAGCAGAGCCACCCCCCGCCCCCCCGCCCTGGCTCTCTGCTCTAATGTGTTTCCAGTCCAGACAGTAATCCCCCTCTCTGCTCTTCTATCATGATATCAGTGAGTGTCACATGTCCAGCAACCCCCAGGGTGCTCTCTGATGTGTGTTAGTGTCAGGCTGCAGCAGCCCCCCTCCCTCTCCGCTCTCCGCTCTCCTCCTGACACTGTCTGTCTGTGACATGTCATGTTCCACCGAGGCCACTCTACAGTAACAGTGTCTATGTCCTGTGTGTGTCCAGCAGCACAGCCCCCCCTGGCCACCCCACGCTCTCCTGGCAGTCACTACTGGAGCGGAGTACATGGATGGAGGATGCATGCATCATGGGAATGGGATATAGCATGGCGTGGCGCCTGGTGGCAGCTCTCCGGGCTTGGGGACAGGTGAAGCCTGGGCTGGCTGGAACTGGAAGATGCACCGCACCGACACAGAACAGGCAGTACAGCAGAGTTGGTGCAAGCAAGGAACGGGTGTTACTAGTGTGATAAGTAAAAACTGTTGAGTTAATGAGATTGTATGTGTGATGATAATGAAATGTAAATTTTAAAATGTGTGTGTATATGTATTTTATTGACTGATCTGCCAAATGTCCCTCCCCAAGGCTGTATTTGATGGGCGCTGGTCAAGCGGCATTGATGGGCGCTGGTGAGGCTGTATTTGATGGGCGCTGGTTAGTCTGTATTTGATGGGAACTGGTGAGTCTGTATTTGATGGGCGCTGATGAGTCTGTATTTGATGGAGAAAGGGTGGGAAGATACCTGTATTCAATCCTTCATAAATCCTCAAACCCCAAGCTGAAAGGTATACTGAGCATGAGTCGCTCTTTACGGAATCCCTTCTTGTTTCTCCTAGAATCCTTGTGTTTATTTCCACTGAGCAAATTGATTCTATCTTGTATCTCACAATGAACAGGCCTCTATCTAGCATCCATCTCGAATAACCTCTCTGTATAAACCATAAGTAAAGAGCCTCAGCTTCCTCCTCAAAAACCCTTTGGTCACTACATTTATGGCGAACCCTCAAAAATTTTCCTAATGGAATGCCTTTGATTGCATGGCGAGGGTGTCCTGATCCTGCCATCAGCAGCATATTACCTGAGAGGGGTTTTCTATACAGGGAGGTCTGCACTAGGGGTGAGTGAATAGTTCAGCCCAAGCATTAGCTCTGGGACGAACTTTAGTTGTTCAGACGTTCAGTGAACAGCTGAACAAACGGGTCGTTTGACCGTTTGTTCGGCCCCCCGAACCCACCACAATGCATTGAGGCACTCAACAGTACATTGCAAGCCCTGATTGGCTGAAGCAGTGAAAGCTTCAGCCAATCGGGGCACAGAGCACTGTCAGAGTCATGATTGGACAATGTCATCATGATTTTATGCAATCATGGCTCATTCCCACCCCACAGTATAAAAGTATTCTTTCAATGGCAGCCATTTTCAGTGTGATTTCTGCGTGGAAAGAGATAGAACAGAGCTCTGTTCAGTGCTACTAGTTAGTTAGTGTGCTATACTGTGTTATATAAGTAGGAAAAAATACTGCGCTGTGAAACTGTAACCTAGTAGCCAGCACAGCTGTAGACAAAAAGCATAAATGTGGATAAACAAATAAGTGCAGTGCTAATGTTGCAAAAACCAATGCGAATAAAATTATGATATTAAACATAAACGCATCGAAGTGATAGGAACACAAACATAATGACATGTGAATCCAACAAATAAAAGTGAAAATTAATAATATCAGTGTGCTAGTGTGATGACTACACTGCAAACAGAGTCCAAAGCAAAAAATTGCAAATAAAGTCCAAATAAATGTGTGATCGAATAAACATGTAAGAGATTCCAACCACTGGTGTGAACCTTGGAGTGGGAAAATAGTCAGAAACACCACCACCATAGATAGGAGGAGGCTTACCAGATCATAGTGACTTGGTGAGGCTTATAACACCCAAGTCTGTAAAGCTTGTTAGGTTGAATAAACCTAATGGGGACAGCAGGTCCTGGGTCCATGTCAGTGGATCAACATTAGGCCATCAATGGGTTGTAGCTTATGAGCTCCAAAACATCATAAGGAGGGTAGAAGCTTGGTACCACATGGATTATGTCATGCAATAAAAAAAGCTGGCATAGCGTGATACCGTTTAAAAAGTGATATTTATTATTAAAAAAAGACTCACATTTGGAAGAACATAGTAAGGCATATACAAATACACAGAGCGATGTATGCGGGAAGGTCCACCCGGCGCGTTTCAACGAAACAGTCGTCATCTGGGGTGTGGACCCCCACAGCAACACCGCTTAAATAGAAATGGTGACCCCAGAATATGCATGATGCCGGAAATCAATCCACATGACATCACTTCCTGTCTCAATGTCTATATCCCGGAAAGGAATAGACAGATAAGGCAAATGGGTAAATTCAACTTGTAATTTGTTGAAAAACATTAAATGAGAGTATTACGTATTAATATCGTAACAGTAGTGGTAAGGAATAAGACTTACATGGCAGTAGGCGGTGCAATTCCTAGTCCGATGACCAAGCCTCGCTATGAAAACGAGGCACGGTCTCATAGCGTTGGTTTCATGAAATAGTCAAGCCTCCTTATGAGAACGAGGTCTGATCTTGTAACATCTGCTTCATGAGACGACCAAGCCTTGTTATGAAAACAAGGCCTGGTGTCGTAATCTCCGAATAGTTCTATACAGAAGGCATAGCAACCAAGCCTCACTATGCAGGTGAAAAGAACTGATCATGCCCTTAAACCAGTCATAGAGTATGTGGCTCTACCATTGACAGCCAGCCCGCTGTAAAGGGCAGACAAATGGCAGCGTCAAAAACTCATTTAGTGATGTAAAAAACCAAACTGTGGGAGCGGTATATTCTATTAAATATAGATATACCTAATTGCGGCTACAGCATAAAGGGGGGTCAAAACTGACAGTTTTATTAGGTTACAATACCTAAAATATATACATAATAATGAACCTGATCCAAGAATTAAACAAAAAAAACTCTAACTAGCAGTTTATACAACAATAGAGGGATGTGATATCCAACCAGTACAATGCATCAGTAAAAGTCGCAACTGTATATAAAAGATCTACAAAAAATAAGTAAGATACAAATAAAATAAAAGAATAAAATAAAGACTAAGAAATATATGAAAAAATTGTTCCAAGTAACCTAAATTCATGGGGTGCAAAAAAATGACAGTTATGCTCTTTTTATAAATATCCCACTCCACATTCTTTCCTTGTGGGTGGTGGGTCTGTAGCTCATGAATCCAGAAAGTTTCCAATCTGGATACCCCTCTAGTGCCAGCTCCACCCCTCCATGGGGCAATGTATCTATCAATGATAAGCAATTGAGTGCCTGTTGGGTCATGAGCATGGTGTTGTCGGTAGTGACGGGGAACTGTATGTTTGGTACGTCCAAGTTTTATTAAATTGATGTGCTCAGTAACTTTGGGTGTGAATGATCTTATGGTTCTGCCAACGTACTGCTTCCCAAAAGGGCAGGTCAGTAGGTATACCACATGGATTGTGGCAAAGGTGCAAAATTGCTTGATGGTGTAAGTTCCGCCGGTCACTGTCGATCTGAATTCCTTGGTGGCTCTACGCCCACAGGTGTTGTAATGACAAACAGAACACTTTTTACACAGATAATATCCTATCCAGTTATGGAAAAATGTTGGTCTAATAGGAGGATTAATGATAGATGGAGCAATCTTACTCTTAAGTGAGGGTACACCTCGATAGACAACCTTGGGTCTCTCAGGTATGATAGGCCCAAGTATTCTATTGTTCCTCAAAATTCCCCAATGCCGTTCAAAAATGTCCTTGATCTGTTTATGTTGTGTTGAGAAACTGGTAAGGAAAGACCATTTAAAGTTATCGTCACTTTCTCGCTGTGATTTATCAGTCAACAGTGAAACTCGGTCGGCATTCAAAACTTTAAAGAGATCTCTATCAACTTCAGCCTTATTGTAACCTTTGTCGAGAAATCTCTCTCTCAGAATGTTAGCTTGGGACTTGAAAGTGGCAATATTGGTACAATTCCTGCAAAGACGCAGGAATTGGCTTTTGGGAACTGAACTTGGCCACGACTTATGGTGGCAGCTATCCATAGGTATGAAACCATTCCTATCAGTAGGCTTGAAGTGAGTACGCAATATAAATTGTTGTTCCGACCTTTCTATCACAAGATCCAAAAAGTTGATCTTAGAAGGGCTGGACTGGTAAGTTAAAGAAATGCCTCTGTCATTGTCATTAAGAGTCGAAAAAAATTCTTCCAATGATTCTGAGGTGCCAGCCCATAGGAGGAGGATGTTGTCTATGTATCTGGCCCACAGTTTCAACTGCGGGTGATCCAGAGCATAAACGACGTCCTCCTCCCACTTGGCCATAAAAAGGTTAGCCAAACTGGGAGCGAATTTCGCTCCCATCGCCACACCTTTAAGCTGTAAATAAAAATGGCCAGCAAACCAAAAGTAATTGTGTTGGGTTGCAAACTCTAATTACTCCAAAATAAACTCAACCTGAGGCGTAGCAAGAGTGGAATCCCTTTTCAGGAACTCTTGTGCAGCCTTCATTTCTCTTTGATGTGGAATGCAGGTGTACAAGGATGCAACATCACCTGTGGCCATGATGAGGTCACCTTCAATGCTGAATTGGGATAAACGATTAATCACATCCTTGGTATCCTTAAGATAGGATGGAGTCTTTCTAACTGATGATTTAAAAAAAACAGTCAATATACTTTCTAATCCTGGAAGTAATGGAATCTATCCCACTTATGATGAGATGTCCAGAAGGATGGAGAGGATCCTTATGGATCTTGGGCAAATAATAAATAATAGGGATTTGTGGGGTCAAAGGGACAAGGAACGATTTTTCTTTGTGGTTTAAAATCAGAGAGTCAAAACATTTACAGATGAGACTGGTCAATTTTCTTTTATATTTAGTTTTTGGATCCCTGGGTAGTTCAATGTAAGTGGTGGGATCAATTAGGATATTATACATTTGCCTCATGTAGTCGGCTTTATCTAAAAGTACTATGCCCCCACCTTTGTCAGCGGGGCGGATAACCAAATCTTTATTATCACACAGAGAGACCTGACTCCGGTAAGGGGTTACAGGTCCGTTTGGGTGGTAATTTGGCTAGATCTTTAAGTACAAGATCTTTGAACATATTTAGAACCTGGGCCAACTGAGTAGGGGGGGTTTAAAAGAAAGGGGTTGGATAACCCTGAGTGGACGGTCCCTGACGTGACCACCCTTGCAATATTCCTAGTGGGATTAGAAGTGATATAACGTTGTATATTCACTTTTCTAATATATCTGTGGACATCCACAAAGGTGTCAAACTTGTTCAGCTTCCGTGGGGGGGCAAATTTAAGGCCCTTATCTAAAACAATTTTTTCTTCTTGTGATAACACTATGCTACTTAAATTAAAAACTCCTTGGCAGTTATGTTCGCCTTCTTTCTTCGCTTCTGGTTTCTCCTCCCTCCTCTGGACCCTTTTTTAGTCAGGGGCCTCTTTTTCTGCCCTGGGGGGTCCTCGTGAAAACCCTGATTGAAACCAGGGTTGGGGTTTGCTTGTTGGTAGCCATAAGGGGTCTGATTGTGCTCAACCCTAGGATATGGATAGACTCCTTCATTATGTTGTGTGAGGGAGATATATGGATATTGGTGGGTGGCTATAATGAGAGGGTGTGGGATAATTATTGTGTTGATCATAGGATCTATTAGGAGACTCCCTGTGGTATGAGGTGTCCCTCTCATAGTATTGATGATTATCCCAATGGGAGTTATTTCCTCTACGTCCTCCCCACCTTTACTGTTAGAGTTATGTCCCCTCCCCCTTTGTGTGTTCCTGGGGGTGTGAACATTTTGAGGCTGTCCCCTCTGGGATTGGAAAATCTCCCCAGATGGTTGGCTCCTACTCATAGAGAGTTTAGGTTGGGACTGATGTTCAGTTGAAGGGACCACAAACATAATGACATATGAATCCAACAAAGAAAAGTGAAAAATAATAGTATCAGCATAGGCGTGCGCAGGGGGTGTGCCAGGTGTGCCTGGGCACACCCAAATCACTGTGCAGTGCCAATTCCCACCTCTTAATTCACTCCAAAGTCCTGCTGTCTTCCCTCCTCTCCTCTCCTCTCCCCGGTTGCTGCGAAGGATGTTTAAGTATGGAGAGCGAGGGAAGGGGCAAATAAAGGTGTAAATTACCGGCCTCTTCCTTTTCTAAATGAACAACTCGCTCAGTGTCCATGTGTGTTTGAGATTTGGGGTGCACACCCTAATGCAATAGGCTGCGCACACCTATGAGTATCAGTGTGCTAGTGTGGTGACTACACCGCAAACAGAGTCCAAAGCAAAAAATTGCAAATAAAGTCCAAATAAATGTGCGATCCAATAAACATGTAAGAGATTCCAACCACCGGTGTGAACCTTGGAGTGGGAAAATCATCAGAAACACCACCACCATAGATAGGAGGAGGCTTACCAGATCGTAGTGACTTGGTGATGCTTATACCAACCAAGTCTGTAAAGCTTGTTAGGTTGAATAAACCTAATGGGGACAGCAGGTCCTGGGTCCGCGTCAGTGGATCAACATTAGGCTATCAATGGGTTGTAGCTTATGAGCTCCAAAACATCATAAGAAGGGTAGAAGCCTGGTACCACAAGGATTATGTAAATCACAGTAGCACACTGATATTATTATTTTTCACTTTTTTTGTTGGATTCACATGTCATTATGTTTGTGTTCCTATCACTTTGATGCATTTATGTTTAATATCATAATTTTATTTGCATTGGTTTTTGCAACATTAGCGGTGCACTTATTTATTTATCCACATTTATGCTTTTTGTCTACAGCTGTGCTGGCTGCTGGGTTGCAGTTTCACAGCGCAGTATTTTTTCCTACTTATATATTTTGTTCACCAGATCTTATATTGCTGTAGTGACCACTATTAATATTAGGGTTCTTATTTTTCATTTAATTATGGACGCATTTGACTATCGTGCATCACGCACAGTCAACACGGATGGTGTGTGTGTCGCAACTGGAAGCAACACTGAAGTCGGAGGCTCCCCAGGAACACACAAAGGTGAGGGGACGTAGAGGAAATAACTCCCATCGGGATAATTATCAATACTATGAGAGGGACACCTCATACCACAGGGGGTCTCCTGATAGATCCTATGATCAACACAACAATTATCCCACACCCTCCCATTATAGCCACCCGCCTATATCCACTTATAATCAATATTCTCCACTTCATGATCAACATAATGAGGGTGTCTATCCATATCCTAGGGTTGAGCACAATCAGACCTCTTATGGCTTCCAACAATCAAACCCCAACCCTCGTTTCAATCAGGGTTTTCACGAGGACCCCCAGGGCAGAAAAAGAGGCCCCGGAATAAAAGAGAGTCTAGAGGAGGGAGGAGCACAACCCATTGATGGCCTAATGTTGATCAACTGACCCAGTTGATCAGGACCTGCTGTCCTGGACCCAGGACCTGCTGTCCCCATTAGGTTTATTCAACCTAACAAGCTTTACAGACTTGAGTGGTATAAGCCTCACCACAAGTCACTACGATCTGGTAGGCCTCCTCCTATCTATGGAGGTGGTGTTTCTGCCGATTTTCCCACTCCAAGGTTCACACCGGAGGTTGGAATCTCTTACATGTTTATTGGATCGCACATTTACAGTGGGGATGGAAAGTATTCAGACCCCCTTAAATTTTTCACTCTTTGTTATATTGCAGTCATTTACTAAAATCATTTAAGTTCATTTTTCCTCATTAATGTACACACAGCACCCCATATTGACAGAAAAACACAGAATTGTTGACATTTTTGCAGATCTATTAAAAAAGAAAAACTGAAATATCACATGGTCCTAAGTATTCAGACCCTTTGCTGTGACACTCATATATTTAACTCAGGTGCTGTCAATTTCTTCTGATCATCCTTGAGATGGTTCTACACCTTCATTTGAGTCCAGCTGTGTTTGAATATACTGATTGCACTTTATTAGGAAAGCCACACACCTGTCTATATAAGACCTTACAGCTCACAGTGCATGTCAGAGCAAATGAGAATCATGAGGTCAAAGGAACTGCCTGAAGAGCTCAGAGACAGAATTTTGGAAAGGCACAGATCTGGCCAAGGTTACAGAAAAATGTCTCTTGCACTTAAGGTTCCTAAGAGCACAGTGGCCTCCATAATCCTTAAATGGAAGACGTTTGGGATGACCAGAACCCTTCCTAGAGCTGGCCGTCCGGCCAAACTGAGCTATTGGGGGAGAAAAACCTTGGTGAGAGAGGTAAAGAAGAACCCAAAGATCACTGTGGCTGAGCTCCAGAGATGCAGTCAGGAGATGGGAGAAAGTTGTAGAAAGTCAACCATCACTGCAGCCCTCCACCAGCTATATCTTGACAAATGTTCTAATCTACCTCCCCTCTATCCAACACTAAAAACATTTTTCTTTACTTTACTACTACCACTTCCGGACCGCTGCACGACGATGTACGTCCAAACTTTGAAGGGGGATACCGTTGTTATGGCAGCAGCTAGCTGCCATAACCCCAATATCCCCGTTTTCGTGCGGCAGTCCTCTTTCTGATAAAAGTGGTCCCTGCGGTGGGTTCACCACGAGATCACTTTTATCGGTGGTGGGAGAGGGGCACGGTAGTGACGGAGGCGATCGCATCCATCTCCGTCCTGTGCCTGGAGATGAGTGAGGCTAAGATCGCCCACTCGACTCCATGACACTGCTGGGCAGAAGCACCGTCAAAATGTCACTTCTGCCCACGCCTCTTAAAGGCATAATTTTTTTAATGTCATTTTTTTAAATGACTTTTTTTTTTATTGCATTTTAGTGTAAATATGAGATCTGAAGTCTTTTTGACCCCATATTTAAGAGGTCCTGTCATGCTTTTTTCTATTACAAGGGATGTTTACATTCCTTAGAGAAATGGCCTCTCTACAGTAAAATATAAAGGTAGCAACAGTGCATATGTACCATCATCCAGAAATCAATATCAAAAAGGGGTTGGAAGCCTGATCCCCAGTCAGGCGACCAAAAATGGAGCATATTGGACTATTACGGTACAGTAATTAAGGGTAACCATAAGAGCAAGTGACAGCAATAATAAAATTATAATTCATTTATTGATGCAATGGACAAAACATGATAATACAAAAACACTTAATAAAAGTACAGGCATATCACCAATGGATTCAATAGTATACAGTACAGCACAAAATCTCAGATATCATATTCCTCGACTAGTTTCGCGGACACAATCCGGAGGGAATCTGGAGATAGGTTTTTCTGATTAAACAGTCTGAACCTGACAATTAAAAAATATATATACAAGGTTTACAAAGATACATGATCAGACAATTTATGTTCCAACATCAAAATATACAAATAGGTAATGAAAATGGGGGGGGGGGGAGAGAACAAATCTGCTTACCCAGGTCCCAGCAAACCCCAGGCGCAAGGCCCCAACACCAACGAATGATCTCCCACGGCAACCTGGGGGAGCTAACGAAATAACGGGATAGTAAGGATAAATGTATATAGAGATTGAGGTAACCTGAATTGCCACATACAAGAAGAAGTGAAACATGAAATAGTGAGTATGGAGAAAAGGTGATGACAAGGGGGGTTAATGGGTGAATATTGTGGAAGATGTCAAAAATTGAAGTCGCATTATGTAGAGAATAAAAGATTACAAAAGGTGACCAAACAAATAGGGAGAGGTGATGATAAACAGGGCATAAAGGTGTTGTATGGTATGAGTGAAAGGGTAAACAAGTGAGGAAATGGGGCAAAGGAAAGGAAGGGGAATTGGGGGGGGAAGAAGGGGATAGGGGAGTGGGGAGGAGGGGTAGTGGGGGATTGGAAGGGAGACAGGGGGGGGGAAGGGGGAAGGGAGGGGAAAAAAGGGGAGGGGGGGGGAAACGGGGGAGGGTAGGTGGAAAAGGGGAAAGGGGAGTGGGGAGAGAAAGGGGGGAAAAAAGGGAAGGAGGGAGAGAGGGGGGGAGGGAAGGAGGAGGGTGGGAAAGGAGGTAAGAGGGGGAGGGGAAAATAAGAAGAAGGATACAGCAATGTGAACATATGGGTGAATAGGGGCCAAACGGTACCTGGTACTGGTAAAAGCATAGGAGGGCTCCCGAGGGGGACACCCTGCCAGGAACTGGTTCCATGATAGGGTAGGAGGGAGGGTAATAAGGAGGGCTGCAAGCAATGGGCGAACACAAGCTGAGGCATGTAAACCTAAGCCTAGGACAGCTGCAAGGTAGAATACAGTAGTTTAGAGATACACAATGTTAGTGCCCAGGGGTGTGGGACTTAGGTAAAAGGGTGGATAAATACTTACCATAGACTTGTACTAGGCTGGCTGAGGTATAGGCACCCAAGGGCAGCGGATCGAACCGTCCGGTTAGCAGGCATAGCCTGCTATAAATAGCTCCCAACCCTGCGACGCTGCGCCGCGCGTCGGTGGAACGCCGGCGCATGACGTCACAGGGTCAGAGGTTCCACACAGCGCGCGCAAAGAGATCGCGCGCGCACGCATGCGCACCGGCCGCATGGCCACGGGAACGTCGTCCCAGCCAAGGCCGGTGCAAGAGGAGGGGGCGGTCCCGTGTGGGAGACCGATCCCTCCACCAGGGACCTCACCAGGCCGCCGCGGGAGAACACAGGGGGAGGGGCCTGCACCGGCGCCTGAAGCCAGGACCATGACTGGGGAGGCAGACGTCTCAATGAAACAAAATATGAAAATAACAATATAAGGGTTGGTCAAACATAATAAAAGGTAAATACAAAATGGAAAAAACTGAAAATTCCTTGTAATAGGAATAAAATTGACACTTTTTTTTTTTAAACAGTGTAAAAAAAATAACATAATGTAAAATAAATAATAAAAATGAAAAAAAAAAATTTTTAAAACCCCCCATCCTGACGAGGTCGCGCGCAGAAGGGAATGCATACGCGAGTAGCGCCCGAATATGAAAACGGTGGTCAAACCAAACATGTGAGGTATTGCCGCGACCGGTAGAGCGAGAGCAATAATCCTAGCCCTAGACCTCCTCTGTTACGCAAAACATGCAACCTGTAGAATTTTTTAAACGTCACCTATGGAGATTTTTGAGGGTAAAAGTTTGACGCCATTCCACGAGCGGGCGCAATTTTGAAGCGTGACATGTTGGGTATCAGTTTACTTGGCGTAACATTATATTTCACAATTTAAAAAAAAATGGGCTAACTTTACTGTTTTATTTTTTTATTCAAAAAAGTGAATTTTTTCCAAAAAGAATGCGCTTATAAGACCGCTGCGCAAATACGGTGCAAAAAAAAGTATTGCAACAACTGCCATTTTATTCTCTAGAATGTTAGAAAAAAAACATATATAATGTTTGGGGGTTCTAAGTAATTTTCTAGCAAAAAAACCTGTTTTAAACATGTAAACACCTAAAATCCAAAACGAGGCTGGTCCTTAAGTGGTTAAGTAAATCAACCCCAATGATTTCCATATTTCCATATTTAGGTTTCTATGCATTACTGTTGTGAGAACTGATCCAAAAAGGCAGGAACTACTCAAAACTGGCTATTATATTTTTACATTCCTTAACCACTTAAGCCCCGGACCATTTGGCTGGCCAAAGACCAGAGCACTTTTTGCGATCCGGCACTGTGCCGCTTTAACTGACAATTGCACGGTCGTGCGATGTGGCTCCCAAACAAAATTGACGTCCTTTTTTTCCCACAAATAGAGCTTTCTTTTGGTGGTATTTGATCACCTCTGCGGTTTTTATTTTTTTGCGCAATAAACAAAAAAATAGCGACAATTTTGAAAAAAACGCATTATTTTTTACTTTTTGCTATAATAAATATCCCCCAAAAATATATATAAAAACATTTTTTTTACTCAGTTTAGGCCGATACATATTCTTCTATATATTTTTGGTAAAAAAAATCGCAATAAGCGTTTATTGATTGGTTTGCGCAAAAGTTATAGCGTCTACAAAATAGGGGATAGTTTTATGGCAGTTTTATTGATAATTTTTTTTTACTAGTAATGGCGGCGATCAGCGATTTTTATCATGACTGCGACATTATGACGGACACGACGGACAATTTTGGCATGATTTTGAGACCATTCACATTTATACAGTGAGCAGTGCAATTAAAAATGCATTGATTACTGTATAAATGTGACTGGCAGTGAAGGGGTTAACCACTAGGTTGCACTGTAAGGGTTAAGTGTGTTCTAGGGAGTGAATCTAACTGTGGGGGGCTGTGTGTGCCACTACACTGATCACCACTCCTGATTACAGGGAGCTGGGATCAGTGAGAGTGTCATTAGGCAGAACGGGGAGATGCTTGTTTACATTAGCATCTCCCCATTCTTCCTCACCATGAGTTGATCCGGTATCCCCGCGGACATCGAGTTAATCTGCCTGTACGTTAATCTGCCTGTACATACCCTTCTACCGCAGTATATCTGCGTGAGGCGGTTGGGAAGCTTGTTAAATATGGCATGCCTGGACCACCAGTTAAAGTGGTTGTAAACAATCACCTTGTAAAACAACACATTCAATTTGAAATAGAAATTAAAGGCAAAACATTTGTGTATAGATTAAAAAAAAATATAAATCCGTTTTTTTCCTTTTATAAGTGATCACATTTCCTTTGTTTTCAGCTGCATAAGAGCTGTGGGGGGAAGAAGCAAGACACTAAGCTTTCCAGCGAAAGACTATGTGGGGGGGTTATCAGGACAAGTCTGATCATTGGATGAGTGAAGGCTGAGTTCCCAGCACAGCTAGAGAACTGACCACACTGTGTTCTCCTGCTTAGTGTGGTCAGTTTTTAATAGGAACTGACAGAAACACCAGGGATTTCACACAAAGGAACTAATACAAAGAGAAGAGGATAATGGTATATATGGAGTGCTCAGTGCACAGCTAAGGGTGTATGACTGGAAAAGTGGAGATGGGCTGAGGGGAGAAGATGAGCCCACAAAGTTCACCAATGTCCTAGAGAGAGGCAATGTCCATATGCTGCTGTGGCCAGACCTAATATTAAGTCTGGATAAGCATCAGTAGGCAGCCAGCTGTCAGAGTAGAAGATTGCTCTGTGTGCAGTGACAGATGAAGAAAGAGTGGCACCACTCTGAGTGTAGCATAGGGTTAATTTCTGAATGTTTTATTATAACTCACATTTGAGTGGATAAAAGCAGGCACATAGGAGGTGAGGTCATGGCAGTCCCTTCCGCAGAGCTGGGCATGAAGTAGTTGTCAACCACGGTCACTCCAGTGGCATCTGAGGCTCCGAGATTGGGGGTTCCGCTGGGCACACAGTCACACAGTCAGTATGTCAGCCATGATGGACAAGTAGGTCGTGTCAGAGATCACGTTCGGAGCATGCGCGCTCCTTCAGGCTTCGAGAATGGCCATCTTTAGTGAGGGTTATATAGAGGAGGGAAAGGGGTGGTCCATGGTACAACAAAGATCAGCGGAACTGCTATTGATTGCCCTCGATTTAGAAAGCAATATTGGGCCAAAATGAACAATACTAGAGGATGGCATATAGTCGATACTTGTATAGAATGCATACTGTACTATAAACTTATCTATCGGTATACTTACAACAAGAAGGTGAAAATCTGATAAGACCATAAGAGTCCTGTTAAAAAGATATATAAAAAAGAAAAAAATAATTAAAAAAAAATACATAGGGATTCATGAAGAATCGTTTTGCCAAACCAATCTATTAACATTCTATGAGGAGGTGAGCTGCCATCTAGATAAAGGAAGGCCCGTAGACATGGTGTATCTGTATTTTGCAAAAGTATTTGACACAGTTCCCCATAAACGTTTACTGTACAAAGTAAGGTCCGTTAGCATGGACAATAGGGTGAGTACATGGATTGAAAACTGGATACAAGGGCGAGTTCAGAGGGTGGTGATCAATAGGGAGTACTTGGAATGGTCAAGGATGGAAAGTGGGGTCCCACAGGGTTCTGTGCTGGGACCAATCCTATTTAATTTGTTCATAGACGACCTGGAAGATGCATTTGGGTGGCAAAAATATGAATGCATTCTATACACTAGGGGGAGAACCTCTGGGGGAATCTAGGATGGAAAAGGACCTGGGGGATCCAAGTAGATGATAGGCTCAGCAATGGCATGCAATGCCAAGCTGCTGCTAACAAAGCAAACTGAATATTGGCATGCATTAAAAAAGGGATTAACTCCAGGGATAAAGTGTTAACTCTCCCACTCTACAAGACTCTGGTCCGGCCTCACCTGGAGTATGCTGTCCAGTTCTGGGCACCAGTCCTCAGGAAGGATGTACTGGAAATGGAGCGAGTACAGAGAAGGGCAACAAAGCTAATAAAGGGACTGGAGGATATTAGTTATGAAGAAAGGTTACGAGCACTGAACGTATTCTCTCTGGAGAAGAGACACTTGAGAAGGGATATAATTTTAATTTACAAATACCATACTGGTGACCCCACAATAGGGATACAAATTTTCCATGGAAGGGAGATTAATAAGACATGTGGCCAGTCATTAATATTACAAGAAAAGAGGTTTAACCTTAGACTGCGTAGGGGGTTCTTTACTGTAAGAGCGGCAAGGATGTGGAATTCACTTCCACAGGCGGTGGTTTTAGCGGGGAGCATCGATAGTTTCAAAAAACTATTAGCTAAGCACCTGAATGACCACAACATACAGGGATATACAATGTAATCCTGACATATAATCACACACAGAGGTTGGACTTGATGGACTTTTTTCAACCCCACCTACTATGTAACTATGTAACTTATATAGATAAAGAAATGGATATAAAATATATATACCAATACAAAAATCATAGTTGTATGTAGAAAAATCTTTGGTCAGCCTATCAGCAATTAATAAATTATGGAGTGATGGATCAAAGAACAACACATCCCAAAATTAATACATTTTGAGTCAGATTGGTATTCACAAAAATAGATAGAGGGAAGGGTGGAGGGGGAGGAGCAGGAATGGGAAGGGGGTGAGGAAGTGAGGGGTGGTCGCATGTTAAGATAATGCCCAGATGGAAATATGCATGAAATAACTGTCTGCTGCACTGATGGGTGCAAATGACTATCTATAATATATATTGGTGGACATTTAAGATAGGGGAATCAGATATTAAAAAAATAGAGTGTATCTCAATGTCCTCATTCATGCCTCCCAAATTTAGGCTATCCAGAGTATATATCCCGAAAGTCTCCCACTCACAGAGACGCTTAATGCGCTCTGCTCGGGGGAGACTTCCGGGGACCGATTCCACTACCCAGACCTGCAGTCAATCGGTGGAACGTTGATGGTATTTTCAATAGCGCGTCTGTGCTCTTCACATCTTTTCCGCAGAGTTTGAATAGTGCGGCCTACATAGAGTAGGCCACACAGGCAGGCTAGACTTTAGATGACAAATTCTGTGGAGCAATTACAGAATTCCCCAAGGTGATACATTTTTCCTTTTGTAGTAAATTGTATTTGCTTACGGTTTACAAATTTGCAAGTAAGGCACCCCAGTTTACGGCATTGGTACATTCCTTTAATATTGCAAAAGGTTAGAGTTGGTCTGCATATAGTCTTGTTGGGTTTTAATTTACTCTGGGCTATTTTGCCTTTGATATTTTTAGCTTTCCTACATGTAATGGTAGGTTTATTGCTTAAGGAGGATTGAAGATGGGGGTCTTCGAGCAATATTTCCCAATGTTTGAGAAAAATATGCTCCATTTTTGTTTTTGTTTATGGAATTGAGTTACAAATCTGGTTGCTTGGGAGGGTGCTGGGTGATAGTTGTTTGCCGAAGGTATGTCATGGAGATAATGTGTGTAAGACTCTTGGACCAATGCAAAGGGGTACCCCTTCTCCAGAAACTTTTGTTTGAACAAGTCTCCTTGTTCCATATAGTCCTCCGAGCATTTACAGTTATGTCTTAAATGACAAAACTGGCTCTTCAGGATGTTAATTTTCCATCTAGGGTAATAACTACTGAAATGCAGGTAGGAGTTCCCTGCAGTGGGCTTAACATCGTTTTTAGCATGTATTGTGGTCTCGGTATGAGTTTTGCAGTGGGAGACAAAGTCATCAACCTGGGATCGTGTACCATCCCATATGATGACTATATCGCCTTTGTATCGTCTATGTATCATCTGAAAAAGCAATGTTTTTAGAATAGGGATTATTGTGACAAATGAATCATTGTTCCCAGAGGCCCATAGTCAGATTGACATAGCTGGGGGCAAAATTAGCCCCATTAGCTGTGTCTTGGATCTGTAAGTAGTACTGGTTGTTGAATGAGAAATAATTATGGGTTAAGCAGAAATGTGTAGAATCTAAGATGAATTGGGCCTGCCTTGGGTTGCTGAGTGGATCTTCAGTAAGGAAATATTGTACTGTTTCAAGTCCAACATCATGAGGAATTGATGTATATAAAGAGCTGACATCTAGGGATAACCACAGATAGGTGGGTTCCCAGAGGTATGTTTTTAGGGTGCCTAGTAGGTGAATACCATCACAAATGTAAGCAAGTAGATTTTGAGTTAAAGGTTGTAGAAAGTGACCTATATTTATATATACTCTATATGGAGAAATAGTTTGTAACACTCTCCATAGCAGCTACAATGGGGCGTCCTGGGGGGTCATTGGGATTTTTGTGAATTTTAGGGCGATGATAGAAATAAGGTGTTTGGTAACTGTCACACTGAAGGAAGGCGGCCTCCATTTTAGTGACGATTCTTTCTTGGAAGGCCTCATCAACCAATTTATGTGCTTCTAGACTATATTGGGGTAGTGGATCACTGGGAAGTCTAGTGTAGGTGTAGGAGTCGGATAGGAGTCTAAGAGCTTCTCGTAGGTATGCGTCTCTATTTTGGACTACAATCCCCCCTCTTTTGTCCGTGGGTTTTGTAAAAATATTGGTGCTACTGGTAAGGGCCTGAAGGGAGGATCTTTCTTGTGGGGAGAGGTTATGATGTTGTGGAGTGATTGTGGTCCAGTTACACATACGCTTAATTTCTGAAAAAACAACCTGGTAGAAACTCTAATTATATGGTTATATGGGCCCTTAACATGGGTGGGATTAAAGATAGATTTGAGTCGGAAGGTGGTGTGTTGTACTATTGGAGAAGTGGGGAGATGTTGTGTTAGATAGACAGCATAGTCGTCATCATCTCCTTATATAATTCTTCCAGGAGTGCTAGACAAAGGGTGTTTAGTAACGGGTCAAGAGCAGACTCCTCTAAGGGAGTGTCCAACTCAAGGTCCTCCGTGGGATTATTAATGGCAGATTTGATATTGTAATATTTCTTAACTGTCGGGTTTCGAACAAATTTAGTAAGATCCACAAATAAAGAAAAGGGGTTGGGTCGTACCGAGAAGGCAAAACTGAGGCCTTTACTCAGTAGGGATGTATCCTCAAGGTGTATGATCAGACGGATTCAAGATTTTCACCATTTGAGGGATTTCCCCTTCGGTTTTAATTCTTCTTCTCCCCCCTTGTCTGCCTCTATGTTGAGCTTTCTTTTTAGGGCAGGCAGGGGGTTTAGTACTAAAAGAAAATATGTGATAAGGGAAGGTCAGTGGTGGGGAGGCTTTCTGAGGTGCACTGAAATGTGGAAATGTGAGTGGGAATCTCATGAGAAATCAGAAGAGGATTGAGTAGTGATTACAAGAGGGTACTGGAGACTTAATATGGGTGTTATTTAAAGGATGTTTCCTGGTTGTAACACGACCACGTTTATGTGTTCTGTTTCCCTTAGATTTGGGTGGTGGATGACAAGGGGTGGAGATTGGGGGTATTGTGGGTCTAGTGGGGAATGGGGTGGGTGTTGATGTGGTTGTGGTTAATGAATGGGTAGGTTTGGATTTTTCTTGGGGTCTGATGGCAGGACCTAAGCTATGGATGTCACAGGGCTTGAGTAATGGAGCATGATTATGTGCAGGGATCCAGAGAGAAGAATGTGGGAGAGATAATGGAATACTCTGGATGATATATAATCATCAACATCTCTCCTCATTTTGTTAAGTTTAGTTTTAATTAGAGAGTCCTCATCTTTTTTGGTTTTCCTTTTTAGAATGTGATACTAGGTGATGGGACGATGATTGGTATGGGTAAGTAGTGTATCTGTCTGGGTTTTGCTGTATGATTATCTCTATGCATTTTTGGGAGCAAGAATCTGAACACACAGTGACAGTGTGACTGTGTACCCAGCTGAATCCCTCAATCTCGGAGCCTTGGATGCCACCGGAGTGACCATGATTGACGACCGCTTCATGCCCAGCTGTGCGGAAGGGACTGCCATGACCTCACCTCCTATGTACCTGCTTTTATCCACTCAAATGTGAGTTGAACTTATTATAATAAAACATTCAGAAATTAACCCTATGCTACACTCAGAGTGGTGCCGCTCTCTTTTCCTCTCTCACTATACAAAGAGAACAGGACGCTTTTTCATACATGGTAAAGCTGCCACATATCAGGAATATGAAATGTTTCGGTAACAAACGCTTTAATTACTGCACACATTTCAGTATCTATTTCCTTCTGTGAATTGACAACAATTAATTAACAGCATCCATCTGAATTCACTATTAAAATGATGTGTATGATGCTGCCTACTTAAAGAAAAAAGATAACTAAACCAAACTAAGATATGCAGAAAAGAGATTTTACAAGTATATCAGTCACATAACAGTAGATATATTGGTGGATAGATGGTGCAAGCTGCATACTGAACATTCCTACAGTCATCTAGAAATTGACTAATTTGACAGTGAAGAAGTACTGCACCACTGCTGGGTGTATAAATATTTGGTATATTGTATTGATCAATTCAATGTTCAATAGAAATGTAATATGTACTTCTCTACAAAAATCATTAATCTTTCCTAGTGCAACATGTACCTGTAACTGTGTTCTACATACAAAGCTAAACCGACACACAACATTAAATGCAATAGGAGTCACTCCCTTATGATTCTCAGATGTATTTGTAAAAGGCAGTGTTCATGGATTTAGTGATAAAGGTGCATCTATTAGGAGCAAATCTGGGTTTTTTTTGGGGGGGGGGTTTAGCTTAGAAGAGAATATTGTTATAAAGAACAATTTTTTGGCCTGTAGGTTCATGTCTTTGCCAAGTGAGATACGGGAAAGAGGTCAAATTAGTGAAAAACTTTAAAAGCTCTGTATATAAAGTATAAAGTTTGGGAAAACATCACTTATAATGATCTCCATATGCAAGAATAAACCATGTTTCTCTTCCAAGTCATTTAACTATTTACAAACTGCTGCATTTTAAAATGTTAGTAAGTTGTGGAATACCATTACACTGTTTATCATACTAGAATGGAGTACCATGTATCATGTCTATCCAGTTAACTCTATTGTGAGTATCATCTCTACTACCCATCCAACTACATTGCTACCTACTACCTATGTAATTCCACTCCCATTTGCTAATACAACACAGCTTTACCTTCTGCTGCAGCTGTGATTGCACATTTGTATTGTTATATTGATTATATAAGCCTAGGCAATATATTATTATATTATATATATTTTTATACTATATATTATATTATATTATATTATATTATATTAAAATTTCAGTGAAAATGTGCCCTTTTTTATTTTCTGGTGTAAAACATTGTTAAAAATGCATGGATGCTTTGTTTTAATAACTGAATGCAGCTGTAAAAAAAACTGCTGATTATTTTATTATAATAAAATAAGAAATTTCCACTTTTTTGAATACCTTGACATTCACTCACCACCCACTTTATTGGGTACACCTTGCTAGTACCAGAGATGCCTTAATTCTTCGTGGCATAGATTTAACAAGGCGTTGGAAACATTCTTTAGAGATTTTGGTCTATATTGACATGAAAGCATCACGCAGTTGCTGCAGATTTGTCGGCTGCACATTCATGATGCCAATCTCCCTTTCCACCACATTCCCAAAGGTGCTCTATTGGATTGATATTTGGTAACTGTGGAGGCCATTGGAGTACAGTGAACTCATTGTCATGTTCAAGAAACCAGTGGTGAGATGATTTGAGCTTTGTGACATGGTGCATTATCCTGCTGGAAGTAGCCATCAGAAGATGGGTACACTGTAGTCATAAATGGACGGACATGGTCAGCAACATCTGCCCCACCACTGTAACCCCCTGCACATCTGCCCCATCTCTGTACCCCCTGCTCATCTTCCCCACCTCTGTACCCCCCTGCTCATCTGCCTCACCTCCGTAACCCCCCCTGCTCATCTGCCCCAACACTGTACCACCCTGCTCCTCTGCCCCACCAATGTACCCCCTTTCTCATCTGCCCCACCACTGCAGCACCCTACTGTTCTGTCCCACCACTGTAACCCCCTGCTCATCTGCCCCACCAATGTTCTCCCTTTCTCATCTGCCCCACCTCTGTACCTCCATTCACATCTGCTCCACCACTGAATCATCTTCTCATCTGTCCTAACACTGAACTTATCTGCTCATCTACCCCATGACTGTACCTCCTGCCTATCTGTCCCACCTCTGTTCCCCCTGCTCTTTTGCCCCACCACTGTAACCCTCTGCTCATGTGTTCCACTGATGGACCTCCTTTCTCCTCTGCACCCCTCTGCACATCTGCCCCACCTCTGTACCCCCTTCTCGCCTGCCCCACTGCTGTAACCCCCTGCTCATCTGCCCCACCAATGTACCTCCTTTCTCCTCTGTCTCAACACTGAACCCCCCCCCCTGCTTATCTGTCCCACCACTGTAACCCTCTGCTCGTCTGCCCCATCAATATACCCCTGTTCTCATCTGCCCCACCACTGTACCTCACTGCACAGCTGCTCCACCGCCATATCCCCATGCTCTTCTGTCTCACTACTGAATCACATTCTCATCTGTTCTAACACTGTACCCATCTGCTCATCTTCCCCACTACTGTAACCCACTTTCTCATATGCCCCACCCCATGTACCTCCTGCACATCTGTCTCTGTAAACCCCTGCTCTCCTGTCCCATCCCTGTTCCCCCTGCTCTCCTGCCCCACCACTGTTCCCCCTGCTCTCCTGCCCCACCACTGTAACCCCCTGCTCATCTGCCCCACCAATACACCTCCCCCTGCTCATCTGGCCCAACACTGAACCCCCCTGCTAATCTGGCCCAACATTGAACCCCCTGCTCATCTGGCCCAACACTGAACCCCCCCTGCTTATCTGGCCCATCACTGTACCCCCCTGCTCTTCTGCATGTGTTATATGTGATGTATGTGATGTCACATACAAGCATATGGAATGGATGTGCAATGATGAGCTCAGGTCAGGGGCATTTTCTGAAAGCAGTGGGCCTGTGTGCAGGATCATAAGTTTGGCCCCCACAGCTGAGAAAAAGTGGTTGGGTGTGGTTTTCATTGCACTGAATACTGGCTGTGTCTTAAAGGGGCACAGAGTGTAGGGATTCAGTAGTAAATGACACAAAGGTTCAGGAATAATTTCAACAAAGTTCCCAGAAGCTCAACAGTAATTCCACAAACTGTCACCTGATTGTGATTTTCTCAATCACAGTGAAATCCCTTCTTTCTGAGATTGGTAGTGGCAACCAAGCGAGTCATCTTTCTCTAGATGATGGACAGAGCTAGCAGGACTGTGATTGGCTTTAGCAGTTGCCAAGACAGTCCTCCTCTTCCTGGAAACAGGGAGTGCCCCCCCGAGCAGAACTGCACCCAATCTCTTCACCATCACAAAAGCTGACAATCACAGCTACAGCAAAGTTAGAGGCCCTCCCCCTCAGTGCAGGTGCGGCGTGGGGAATTCTGAAATTGGAATGCATTAGTGTCTCACTGACACTTCCCTGCACTGCTTTGCTGATGGAGAGGGAGTCGAGTGCCGGCTTTCCATGCCGCTTGCAGCACCAGTGCCAGGGGTTGCCTACCCCTGCTGTAGTACCTTAAAATCTCCATAGGCAACACTTTAAAAGCCTTTACTGGTTACTTGTTTAGAGTTACAGAGGAGGCCTGGCACTAGAAGTATTGCTATTGTTTTGACATTGTTGAACATACCTTAAATGTGTGGTACAATTTGCATTTACATATGTGTGTGGGACCTAAATGCATGTGAACAGGGGAATGGGGATTTCTTTTTTTGCTATTTATTTATTTTTTATACTGTGCCTTTAACTTTATTTGGATAAACTTTATTGCTTTCACAGGGGATGAGCAACATCCCTTGTGATAGCATGGGCCATGATAGGTCCTCTTTATGAAGATATTTGTGGTCTATTAGACCCCCTATCTCTCCTCTGGCCTCCAAAGCATCTGATCAAACCAAGAATGGTTTGATGGTTAACGATTAATGATTTGTGGTTAATGATTTGTGTAATTATTTTAGTTACTCCAGTTATTTTTATCTAGTTGTAGCGCTGGTAGATTTTTAATCTACAACTGATAGGTAAATTCTGTGGGTTACTTGTTAGGTGAAGTTAGATTTGCCTCTGTTCCAGCTTGGCTGAGTTGCGTGTAGTTCCACACTGTGCCGGTGGGTGTCATTGTCACCCTTGGCTGGTGTTAGAAAGGCAACGTGTTGAAGCGTATGAGTGCTCCTCTGTCCCAGAGACAACTCGGTCCTCCGAGTTGCATTCTGGGAGAGGGTATTTATGGGACAGACGCCATGTTCAGGGCGGAGGCAGCAGAGGAATGGTCCTGAGCTGTCTATCCTGAGTGAAGAAGCTGGACAACTGAGGAGATCCCAGGGGAGGACCCGTCATGGAAGGATCATGAGTGCTGGTCTGGAGAGGGGCCTGGTGAAACAGAGGTATTGAGACTGAAGGTAACAGCCCGCTTTAAACCAGCAGCTCCACTGAGAGTTAGTGCTACACCTGGGGGCTCATCCGAGATTTGTTGGCCATCAGTTCTCGCAACCTAGAGAAGTGTTTCACCGGGAGTTTATGGTGTGAGCTGGACTTTGTCAATTTCTCAGGAGAAGAAGAGGTTAAAAGTTGCAGGACTTTATTTCTGGCTGCGTAGGCGGTGGGCGCCAGTAAAAGCCCAGGAGCTACGTGATCAGAGGAACAAGTGGGAGGAGCCTAGCCTACTTGACACCGCGTGGGACGTGTGTGTGTGTGTGTTGGCGCCAGAGAAGAAGAGAGGCCTCGTGATCATGCTGAGAAGATCAGAGTGGGGCCATGTCTTTTTCAGTGATGCAACCAACTGTGGGGCCTAAAATGTTCACTACCAGCACCACTGCAGGTGCTATGCTGACCGGAACCTTGCTTACAGATACATCTGAAACCGCAGGGGAGGTTTGTTCTTTATACAGTCGGAGATAAATAAGGACTGGGCATGCTTTGCCACAAGTGTGAAGGACTGGTCATACATCTCCGTCCATTTGTTCGCTGCTCGCAATGTGGAGAATATTTGTTTGTGGTAGAGCAACCTACCACCCTTGCTTATCGTATGGACTGGGCTACAGGTATCGCCACAGTAGAAGCTGCTACTACTGCTGAAAAAGAATGGCAGGTCGTGATTTCGCCTGTTGTCACCGAAAGTGTTCCTGAGAGAGATACTGCGGTAACTGACTCATCAGCGGACATTACCTTGATTTCCTCGTCCACTACGCCTATCCCTGTTGTACCTGTCCAGAGATGGGATATGTAAAGGCTTCCCGCGGCCGTGGTCGAGGCCTACCCAAGAGACTGCCCGAACCGGAGAAGTCCACATCAGGAACGGGTGAGAGTTCACAGGGGAATGTATCTGGGACTTTGTGTAAATATTTGCCGGCAGAAGAGTTGAAAGATTCAGGAGATAGATTCCATGTCGGATCTCTCCGGTGATGATGATTTATTTGAGACAATGTCACAAGAACTGTTATGGGCTCAGGGTGAAGATGTTGCTTCTGCCTTGACTTTCTCAGAATGGACAGCCCTGGATTCTGGGAGAACATCACCTTGTGTGGAGCCACACAGTACTGTTGGGGAGACATTGCCTAAAGTTACTACTTTGTTGCCGACACCCGTCGGGTCTATGGTGAGCAAGTCATTGAACTCTTGTGCCCAAACTTGCACATTTACAGAGAATGTCCGGAGGTAAACTCAATGGGACCCTAGACCCGGTGCCGGTGAAACAGAGGTATCGAGACTGAAGGTAACAGCCCGCTTTAAACCAGCAGCTCCACCGAGAGTTAGTGCTACATAGTAAATACATATTTTAGGGTTAAAGTATTGTATGTTAATCATGTAATTATTCATGAGTAGGGATGAGCTTTGGGTTTGGGCCAAAGTTGAATTCTTCCCCTTGTCACATGACTGTAGGGAGGAAGGAGACCCTTCTCAGTGTTTGTTTCTGAGTAACAAGGATCCAGCAGATTGGGACATCCACGTTTTTGGGAGACCGAATTCCCTGAGCTTGGTGAGACCGCCATTGCGGTCATTTCTGCAGGTAAGGAGACTACATACTCACTCTGGGTGCAAAGCCTGTTTGGAGGAAGGGCCCTTACTTTTTTCTTCAGGGCATCGTTTTATATTGTGTCTTTACATCTGCATGAATACTCTTCATTCACTGTCACATTAATTTGGGACTTTAATCATAGAACATTTTGTTTTAAGATTTCCTTGTTTTTGCAACTGAACAATTCATATGAGTGATTCTTTGTACAAATTTTGGGATCACTTTTTGGTGTGTAATGCCTCAAAGTTTGCGACACCTCATTATAATATTTGTGATTCATACAGTTCACTTATATTATTTGGTTCTTTTGTATTTTTACTCATACCACTTTTTATTTTTCCACGATTTTATTTATTGCCCTGCTTTTGTAGCTTCCCTATTTTGAGATATAGGGACTCTGCCTTAGTTTTCCATTCATGTTTTTTTCACCACTACTGAATATTTGAAATAGAATTTTATTCAGTTTTTTGTTTTTTCACTTTTGGATCAACACATTTAGCGCTGTACCCATCCCATGTTTTTCACTGATTTGAGTTTTGTATTTAGGACTTCTGGTGCCGGCAGCTTTACTTATCTTTTTATTGTGAATTTTCCATACAGATTGTTTTTAAGCGCAGCGTTAACCACTCGGTTCTTTTATCACAAAGTTGAATTCTGTCTGAACTTTGCCTATCCGGCAAATGAGAGAACTAAATGGAGTTTTGACCCACTCACTGAGCTAAATCTTACATTACAATGGAAAGTGAAATATTTAACATGGTATTATTAAGTGTTCTTGCATAGCAAGACCACTTACTGCTATCTCACATATATATTATTATTATAGCCAAATTTACCACTCTAACTCCTCCCACAGTTTTTACACTACATAGACAAGTAATATACCGAAACGTGCGGATTGTTCCCGATTGGTGTGCTATTACTTTGTGGAACGTTTCCCCGAATGGTTCACGAAATATCATCGTTTTTGCGGTGAAATTGGTCCCATAGGAATAAATGGGGAAATGTTCAAAACTAGAGTGGGAGGTGACAAAAGCTGAAAAATCAGGACATGATTTCTAAACTGCCCCCACTCCCTCATTTTCAAGCCCACCTACACAAATCTTATATCAAAACGTTCAGCTATCCCTGCTGCCACTAAACATGTCCACGGCTAAGCCATAGTCCTGATAGTGTTCACAATATGACCATTTGTTTGTAACTCACGCCATCCATTGACATTCATTGAAACTTTACTCTAGCCCCCTCCAAATTTGAAGGGCAAAATCTAAGCTGTGACTGTGCCTTCATTTTTAATATTTCAGAGACATACTATGCATCAACATCTAGGTCTTGGTCTTGTGATTCTCACAATATAAAGATCTTCGCTGTAGGATTTATAGTTTTTATAATACGACCGTTTGAAGTACTGCACAGTTATTACAGCTATCATGATCCTGTGTATTGTGTATTGAGCAGTGGTTGTGAAGCATAAACAGGGCATGAGCATTGCTAGGAAACAGTGAATGTAAACACTGATTATCATCAAACTGATAGCACACCTTCACCTCCATTCTACGTCAAGATGCTGAGACCCCCCAAATGCATGTGGTCATACCTTAATCTGCTAGGCTTGATAATGCTTGTAGACTACTGGTGGAGGCAAGAACACTTCACACAATTTCCCCAGAAATTGTAGCTTTTCTAGTTGCTATATATTATAGCGTCCCACTCAGGTTGGTTGTCAGAGAGCTGGTGGCCCTAGCAACCAGTGACATATCTCCATCCAGCCATTCAGTTGTCTACCCAGGTATAATAGAAATCAGTATTATGCCGCGTACACATGATTGGATTTTCCGATGGGAAATGTTGGATGTGAGCTTGTTGGCTGAAAGTCCGACCATGTGTATGCTCCATCGGACATTTGTTGTCAGGCTTTCCGCCAACAAATTTTGGCTAGAAAATTTTCCGCCAATAAAACGTTGTTGTCGGACTATCCGATCGTGTGTACACAAGTCCGTCGCACAAAAGTTCACGCATGCTCGGAATCAAGGACTAGCCGGAAGCACTCGGTCTTGTAAAACTAGTGTTCATAATGGAGACATCATGTACGTCTTGTACGTCACTATGTTTGTAATTGTTGGCCAACATTGGTGTGACCGTGTGTATGCAAGACAAGTTGGAATCAACACCCTTCGAACAAAAATCCACGGTTTTGTTGTCGGGAAGTCCGATCGTGTATATGAGGCATTAGTCATTTTCTAGATTAATAGGCAAGGTATTGCCAAACAGAGGACATGGGGAGCTGGGCAGTAGCCTAAAGACATGTACCAACGCAAAATTTATTTTAAAAAAATATCATTCAGTAGGGAGAAGATTTCATCAGGAAGCTCAAGGGCAACATTGAAAATTTCATAAATCATTTAAATTACATGTATGTTGGGTGCCTTAAAGCTGTACATAATTTTACAGAACATTATGATATTCAGGCACAGCATTAATTGCATTGTATTGAGGCATCACATAAATCGAATACAGGCATCATTGAGTACAACTTTTGCAAAAAAAAAAACTAAAAAAAAACATTTTTTTGCAGCTGTCTGACTTAAAGTCACTGTTGCAATGTGCATTTTCTACAAATATATACTGTATGCATTTTTTTTTTTTTTTTTGTAAAAAGCAGACTTAGCCTCTAACTTCATACACTTTGCAAAATAGTAACAAAAGTTTGTTGTGTGTGATCTTTTTTCAGAACAATTCTGTATTCTGTACAAAGTTTACCAACATTTCAACCCAAAGTGCACCAGAATGCCTCCAAAGCGTAAACACACATTCCAAAGAGAGCATACAGATTTAATCATGATTAGACAAAACTGAAATAAAGCACATACTTGGAGCAAATTTTGAAGTCTCTTTTGATAGTCTGCTATTTTAGAAGGAGAGAGCAGGAAAATTTGAAAAAAAATGATTGTCTGTTCCCAAAGTTTGAAGAGCAAAAAAATGTTTTTTTTTTAGGAGACTGAAGATGAAAAAAATTTACATATTTATACCTCAGGTTTGGGCAGGCTGCAATTCTGAGAGATTGAATGGGCAAATCACATCTGTAAATAAAAAATGAGTGTCTTGATTCAGAAAAATCTACATTTTTGCACCACAGTTATTAAGCCTTTTTGGACATGCCACATGTTTTAGGGATTCAGAAGACATATTGTATTTTAAAATATAAAATGTGTGTCTATTTTTACTAGGTACTATTTTTTGTCTATTATAAGAAAAACATGTACAGGTTTGAAACACACCTTTGACTAGGTCCGACGGTCTTTCTGAACCAACGGACTTACCTACACACTATAGTACTAAGTCTGTTCATAAGTCCAATTGGTTTGAACATAATGACGTAAACGGGACTAAAAAAGGAAGTTCAATAGCCAGTAGCCAATAGCTTCCCTTGCGTCGTATTTGGTCCGTCCGACCAGCACACAGACGAACAGTTTTCCCAATTTTAGTCTGTCGGACAGATTTGAAACATGTTCTATTTCTAGGTCCGTCGGATTTTTATCCCGAAAAGCTATCCGACTAGCCCATACACTATCGGATTGTCTGCCGGACTAATCCCGTCTGACCTAGTTCGCCGGAAAGTCCGCTTGTGTGTACGCAGCATTACTCCCTCTGAGGGAGAGAGCAAGCAGAATGCATGTAGAATAAAAAAAATAGTACCTTGTTTCAGCCTCCAAGGATTGAAAACATTTACAGATTTTTACAGCAATTTCTGAGCAACTGAGTAGGCTTTTTAATTTTGGAAATAAAAAATGAGTTTCTTTTTGTGAATTGAAAATAAAAAAATACCAATGTGCACCATACCTTTTCACATTCAAAAACATCTTTATTAAGGTAAAAAAGCAGGAATTATTACAATGTTTTATAATGACAACATGGATTAAGCCAATTGGCCTAAAGGCCATTGAAGGACAAAGAATAGTAATGTACATTACATCATACACAATTGTAGATGGCCTGTTATATGGCTTTCAACTAGGATTAGGACATCTGCCGGTTGAGCCTTAAGAAAGTTCAAAATTGAAGAACATTTGATCTTGTTATGAAGCCCGCAAACGTTCCATGTGAGGCATTTTAGGGGGGCCTATATCCTGCTGAGAAATATAGAAATGCAGTGGTGGTCATCAGACCGACATGGCAGACCACAATATAGGGTATCATAATGCAGACACATGTAAAATCTGTGGCACATACAGTGCCTTGAAAAAGTATTCACACCCCTTGAAATGTTCCACATTTTGTCATGTTACAACCAAAAATGTAAATGTATTTTATTGAGATTTTATGTGATAGACCAACACAAAGTGGCACATAATTGTGAAGTAGAAGGAAAATTATAAATGGTTTTCAAAAATTTTTACAAGCAAATAAATGAAAAGTGCGACATGCATTTGTATTCAGCCCCTTTACTCTGATGCCCATAACTAAAATCTAATGGAATGGTAAAAAAGCAGGAGTAGTATGGCGCTGCCCTTATGGAGACAAATTTTTTTTTTTTTTTTCTTTCTTTGTAGTGAATGTATTGCCTAGTATCCTTATAGAATTGCTTCTAAAACCTGTATATGTTCAAAAATTGAATAAAACTGACTGGTGGTGAATATTTCTATTCAAAATGAAAATACAAGAACTGGTGCTCCAATTGTTCAACAAAGGTGCATTGTGCCCTTTAAGTTAAGTAATAAAGTAGTTGTGGATATAGATGTAATATCATCTAGGTGGAAAGTGTTAAAAAAAAAAAAAAGAAAAAAAAAGGAAAACAGGAATAGAATGGCGCTGCCCTTATGGAGACAAAAAAAAAAAAAAAACCCTCTCTTTAAAATGACTTTATAATTCCTAAAGTGTGTGTGCCAAAAATGAATAAATATGTGACTGGTGCCAAGTCCTTACTGTTAAAGGTACAATTGCAACATAAGGTGCTTCAATTATTCAACAAAAGTGCATAGTGCAGCATCACTAAAGTGACCAGTGTTAAATCATACAAATCCATACAACATTGTGCAAAATATCCATCATAAATAGTGACTCTTGTGCTGTGACCAGTATTGGTAGGATAGGAAAAGTTCCGTTTATGAAAAAAACAAGTTCTTTTTGGAGTATTTTGTAGTGTTCAATCTTTGAGGGTCAAATATCTGTAGGAAAGCTTCTTATCCAGGTGCTGGTTTCTTTAATTAGTGCCTTGTCTGCATGCTCTGACAATGCTTGCACTCACCGGATTCTCCTTTCCCCTGCAGGGGTATGCGCGGTCACAGTGTCTGCCACTGTGCAGCAATCAAGGATATCCCCTAAACTTTACTTGCGTATTGTGGTGTAGTAATTACATGTAAAGGAAAGAAGGTATGCCCATCGCGTAAAACCATAGGAGAACTTTTATTAAAACTTAATAGACAAATGTACTCACATTTCAAATGAACAAATCAAGCATGCCAAAAGTTAGCGAATTCCCTTTGTTAGAGGTGCTGCAAGACGTTCGTAACCCGCCCTACGCACGTTTCGTCGTCAGACTTCTACTGGGGCGTTCATCTTGCTGTACCTCCTGAGTTTAAATAGTGTGGCCAGTAATAAGTGCAATTGGATCGGCGGCCATTTTTGCTAGGATTTTGAAGACCGAAGCCTAATAGGACTGTGCATTAGGTTGTTAGCAGCCATTTTCTTGTGGATATTACAGACCAAAGCCTAGTAGAACTATCCATTGAGTCCTTATGGCGGCCATTTTCTTGGGGATTTTGTAGACCGAAGCCCGGGTAGCGCGCCTGCGCTTTACTGTTAGTGGGGGAACGTCGAGTCAGAGCTGTCAGCAAAGAACGTCACCCTTGACGCCCGGCCGCATTCTTTCTTCCCCCACTTCATATTGAAATCTAAGCCGACTTCCGGGTTGGTGACACCCCCAAGCCACTGCTAATCGTTTTTTGGAAAAAAGTATATGCACATACTGGTCCCACTATTACTCTATGTTCTAAGGTTTAAACATACATGTCAAAAATTAGATATTATAAACATATTAAAAATTTAAAAATATAAAAATAAATATAAAATAAATTAAAATATGAAAGTACACATATGTGAATCTTATATATATATATTTATATACCTACATATAACCTGGAGAGGTTGTCCTATATGTGTGTTTTAAAACTAAGATTAAAAGCAGGGAGGGAAGAGGGTGTGTGTATTACCCATAGTCTATGTATAGTTGGGGGCTTTAAAATCCATTCTGTATATGTGCCCCTAAGTGACCTTATATTGAATTAGAGTGGGGATTGGGGAGTTTCTTAGGAGGTTAAAGTGCATGTTTCAGGTCTCATGGACAGTGAGAAATAGACAATCCAAGGAACAAGAAATAAAAATAATTGATTGTTAAAAAAATTCTTTGGTTGCTAAGAAATTTTTTCTAGAAGTTTGTGAGAAAACAGTTTAGATCCACGTCTATGTTCATTCCTGCCGGTTGGAGGGTGTCCATCAGGAAAATCCATTTGGTCTCATTTTGTGAGATTTTGATTTTTTTATTCTCACCTCTCCAATGTCCTTTATTTTATCGATCCCATAGAATACCATACATGACGGGTCCTTATTGTGATAATCCTTAAAATGTCTTGAGACGCTGTGTTTAGGATATCCGTTTTTGATGTTTGTTACGTGTTCCCTGATTCTAACGTGTAGCTGTCTTGTCGTCCGACCCACGTATTGTATATGGCACGGACATTCCAGTACATAGGTCACATGAGTACTGTTGCAGGTTATGAGCTCTTTTATGTTATATTCTTTGCCATTAGTTGCTGATCTGAATGTTGTTATTTTCCTATTAGTTTTTTTGCTGCTTTTACACGGTAGGCATTTTCCGCACTTGAAAAAACCTTTCAGGTTTTTTATTATTTTAATCTGTTTTGGTGGGTCCAGAGCGTTATGCACCAATTTATTTCTGAGTGAAGGGGCTTTTCTGTAGATGAAACTGGGCTTTTTTGGTAATATGGAGTTCAGAATTTTATCTGATTGTAAAATGGACCAGTGTTTCTTGATTATGGACTCTGTGATTTTATATTGTCTATTGTAGCCCGTTAAGAAGGCCATGCCTATGTTTTTGTCCTTTTTCTTGATGTTACCGGCTGGTTTTCCTTCTATTAGTGTATTTCTGTCCATTTTTTTCACCTTTTCCTTCAGGTTTATTAGCTCCCTTTTGTTATAGCCTTTTTCAACAAACCTCTTAAATATGATATCTGCTTGTTCTTCATAATCGTTTGCATTGCTACAGTTTCTGTGTATCCGCATTAGTTGTCCCTTTGGAATGTTTCCTATCCATTGTGGATGATGACAGCTGCTGGTTGGGATGTACCCATTCCTGTCAGTACTTTTAAAGAAGGTCCTTGTATTCAGGTTTCCATTTTCTTTGTAAATCTGTAAATCTAGGTAGTTAATGCTTTGTTTGTTCCATATGCATTGCAGTTGATTTCATCGAAAAAGGCTTGTAGTTCTCCCTCGGTACCCCTCCACACAATGACTATGTCGTCTATATATCGACGGTATAGTTTCAGGTTTTTTCTCCTTATGCTGAAAACTTGTTCTTCCTCCCATCTGTTGAGAAAAATATTTGATACGCTCGGGGCATATTTTGTCCCCATGGCTACTCCCTTGGTTTGGGTGTAGTAGTCCCCTTTATGCCAAAAATAATTATGGCTTATGGCCATTTTTAAGCCTTCCGTGATATATTTAATTTGCTCTCCTTTTAGATCAGTTTGCTTGTGCAGAGCCCACTCAACACTGCTAAGGCCGTCATCTTGTCTGATGTTTGTATGCAGGGAGTCAACGTCTATGGTCGCTAAAAAATCTTCTTGTTCTACTTTAAAATCTATTAATTCCTTAATCAATTGTCTGCTGTCCTTCAAATATGATTTTCCTTCTGAGACGAGTGGTTGTAGAAATCCGTCTAAGTGTGCCCCCAATCTTGAGAATAACGATTCTATGCCACTAATTATTGGCCTCCCTGGTGGGTTAGATTGATTTTTGTGTATCTTAGGCACATAGTAGATCAATGGGGTCTTTGCTGTTTCTGGGGTTAGGTACGTGGCTTCTTTTTTTGTTAATATTCCTCTTTTTTCTCCTCTTTGGATGTATGCCTTTAATTTTTTCCCATATTCTCCTTTTGGATTCCCTTTTAATTTCTTGTATGTGTCTGGTGTTTTCAGTAGTCTTTCCATCTCCATTTCGTAGTCGGTTTTATTAAGTATAACCAGGCCCCCCCCCCTTATCGGCCGGTCGTATAACTATATTCTTCTTCTTCTCAATTTCTTTAATGGTATTCCAAATTTTTGTATTTTTATTTCTCTTTGGGTTGATTTTCCTTAAATCTCTCTCTACCATTTTTTTGAAGACTACTAGACTTTCATTTTGTTGTAGTTTGGGGTTGAAAATGGAGTTGTTTTTCAGATTTGAATGTTTGTAGTAGGGAATCTCTTGATTAAATTGGTCCTTTTCCTTCCTTTTTACTGCAAAGAATTTTTTAATATTTAGTTTCCTTACGAATTTTTGTAGGTCTATATACACCTCAAATTTGTCCAATTCTTTGTCCGGAGCATATTTCAGGCCCAAATCCAAAACTTTCATTTCTTCTTCATTAAAACTTACATCACTTAGATTAAAAATGCCACTTCCTAATATTCCCTTCTTCTTTTTCTTAGTCCCCCCTCTCTTTCCTCTGTATCGTTTCTTCTTGCCCATTTCGGTGGTCTGTAGGTATGATCTGTCTTCTCCTCCCGTTGTATTTCCTCCTCCCATACACCTAAAATCTAATGGAACCAATTGGCTTCACAAGTCACCTAATTAGTAAATAGAGTCCACCTGTATGTAATTACATCTAAGTATAAATATAGCTGTTCTGTGAAGCCCTGAAAGGTTTTTTAGAGAACCTTAGTGAACAAACAGCACCACAAAGGCCAGGGGATGCAGAGAAGGCCTGGGAATGCAGAGAAGGCCCTGGACTGAGGGGGTGCAGAGGAGGCCCTGACCTGGGGGGGTTGCAGAGGAGACCCTTGACTTGGGGTGTGCAAAGGATGTGATTAAACTGTTATCGAATGTTTCCCATTCTGGTGACCCTATCATGGCCACTGCGGACGTTGCGTCCCTTTATACCTGCATTCCACACCGTGAAGGTGTGGATGCGGTACATTGTTTTATAAACAGGGATGCCTCCCTTGCTTCACCCCAGATAGAATTCATTATTGATTTAATTGAGTTTGCAACACAACACAATTATTTCTGGTTTGGTGGTAAATTCTATCACCAACATAAAAGGGTGGCTATGGGAGCAAAATTTGCTCCCAGCCTGGCCAACCTGTTCATGGCCAAGTGGGAGGAGGATGCCGTCTATGCCATGGAGAACCCACACCTTCTGTTGTGGGCCTGGTACATAGACGACATCCTCCTCCTGTGGACAGGGAGTCATGATGGTCTGGTTGATTTTTTCACAACTTTGAATAACAATGATAGGGGTATTGCTTTATCCTTTGAAACTAGTACCACCTCAATCCACTTTTTAGACCTTGTCATTGAAAGAAGTGGGTCCTCATTCATATTTAGTACTTATTTTAAATCCACCGACAGGAACGCATACATATCGACTGATAGTTGCCACCACAGTTCCTGGATCAGATCTGTTCCCAAAAGTCAGTTCCTATGATTACGAAGGAACTGTACTGATTCAGACACTTTTAGACTACAGGCCATGACCTTGAAAGATAGGTTCCTGGAGAAGGGTTATAACTCTGTGGATTTAGATAATGAGATCGAAAGTGCTTGTGCAACAGACCGTCAGTCATTATTAGAGGATAGACCTAGACAAACGAATGATGAATTCAAATGGTCCTTCTTGACATCTTTCTCCATGCAGCACAAGCATGTTAAAAAAATCTTTGAAAATCGCTGGGATGTTTTAAAAACAGATAAAATCTTGGGACCTCTGTTGCCTAAGACTCCAAAGGTGGTGTTTAAGGGTGTTCCATCTCTCCGGAATAGGTTAGCACCTAATGTCATCAACCCACCAGAGAGACCATCCTTTTTCCACAACTTGATTGGATTTTATCCTTGTAAAAAGTGCTTGGTCTGTAAATTTAATACCTGTGGCAGAAGGGCTAGTCATAGTTTTTCTTCCACCGTGACCGGCCGTACTTACAAGATTAAACATTTCTGCACGTGTGCCACTACAGGAATAGTTTATCTTTTAACTTGCCCTTGTGGCAAGCAATATGTCGGCCGGACCATCAGATCTTTTACTACACGGGTTTCGGAACACATCAATCTCATTAAAGCGGGCAGTACTAAACACACTGTCCCTAGACACTACAGGGAGGTTCACGATCGGAACCCTGTGGGTACTCAATTCCTCATTATAGATGGGTACGTGCCCCCCTGGCGGGGCGGGTCGATTCTTAGAGGTGTCTCGCGTTTAGAGACCTACTAGGTATATGAGTTGGGGTCCCATTAGCCTTGTGTAATAATTTTTATCCCCTTTTTTTCTTTTTCTTTTTCAATTAGTTTTTATTTTAACACTAATGCCTTTTTTCAGTGCACTGATTTTTTTCTCCTCTCTGCTGACACTTCACCTCAGATTGAGGCTTGGTTTCCTCCTTATGGAGTGCAGTGGTATTACTTCCTCTCTGTGTGATGGGAAGTGCATCACATATGAGAGTGAGGCTTGAGGAGCAGGCTGGCTGAAAGGGAGGCTTGGATAGCGCTCTGACCAGTTCCTGATAGATGGACTGATTCAGGGCACAGCTTACCATTTTTTTGTACTTATTTTTTAATTTTTAATCTCCTAATTTAGAAACATGAGATACATGGTTCTCTGTTTCATTAATTTGTTCTTAATATAACTATTCAATTAGTCATCCTATGACCCTGAAAACCGTAAGTGATTCTTACTTGTTGCACTTCCGGTTTGTAGACACTCCCAGTGGGGGTCATCTTCTGTTTATAAAGCGGTGAGGTGAGGGTGGTCCATACCCCAGATGATGGCTCCTTAGCTGAAACATGTCGGGTGGACCCCTTCACGATCGCCTCTATTTGACATTTGAGCTCTGTTTTGGTCTTCCAAATGTGAGTTTGTTTTTTATTATTTTAATAAACTAGTGTTTTAAAACGTTATTACGCTATGTGAGTTTTGTTTGCTCCTTGCATGGCATATGAAACTACATGTTTGGCTTATGCTGGATTACCTATGGGAGAGGAAGCCATGCGGACCCCCCCTTTTTCTTTCCACCATCTGTTGATGACATCTGACAAGACGCATTTCCCAGAACCAGTGGTTATTATGCTTTTTTGACTTGTCTGGCGTACGCCATTTCAGGTCAATTTTTTCCGGTAAGCCTCCTCTACTCCTGGTGTTGGCCCTGGCATTGATGTACAATCTATGCACACTTGTGGTTTCCCTTCTGCCCACTTGCCAGATTTGGTGCGACTTTGGTGCGACTTCTGCCCACTTGCCAGATTTGGTGCAACTAAAATTCTGTGAATACCATCTGGCCATGCATCACCCCCTTTGAACTCTGTTGATGTTTTCTTCACTATTTTTCTACACATTTTTTATGGACTTTTAAAGTTTTATGTTTTTTTAGTTTTGGTGTCTGGCTCATGGAACCAGCACGGGTTTCTACTTATCACTGGCACATCTGATGATTAAGCATTATTGTGTATTTACTTTATATGTGATCAACACTGATTGATTAACTATTTGACACTATCCATTTTATGATCATACATTTTTTTTTTTGGTAGTATTCACTACTTTTATATGTTTTATTGTAATACACACGGCTGTGGATGTGATATATAGCGCCACAGTTTTGTTTCTTGTGTGCAAAGGAGGCCCTGCGCTGGGGGGGGGTGCAGAGAAGGTCCTGGATTGGGGGGTGCAGAGGAGGCTCTGGACTGGGGGGGTTGAAGAGGGGGCCCTGGACTAGAAAAGGGTTGTGGGGGCTGTAGAGGAGGCCTTGGACAAGGAGGGGAGTGCAGCGGAAGCCCTGGACTAGGGGGAGGCACAGAGGTGGCCCTTGACTAGGAAATGGTGGTTGGCTTGGCAAGGTACAAGAGAGATACTGGAATAGGTGAGGGGGTGCCTGGAGGTCCCCGATTAGGAGAGGGGGTGTCTGGAGGCCATGGACTAGGAGAGAAGGTGTCTGGAGGCCCTGGACTGTGAGATTGAGATCATGGAGGCCCTCTGGACTAGGAAAGAGGGTGCTGGAAGGACCTGCCAGTCTCAGGGAGAAAGAGCCTGGATCTAAAGCCTGGGCTGAGGAAGAGCCTGCCTGGTCCCTGGAGGTTGAGTTAACAACATAAATGGGAACATTTATCAACTCTCGCAAGTAATGACAAACAGGCGCGGAGAGACAAGTTGTGTGATAGATTTATTGTTTGTTTAGCTGTACTTCTCCTGTGGATCACAGCAGTGCAGATTGTTCTGCACTCCTGTGACCCATTTTCAGCAGACAGCGGGCTGTCGGCTGATGTCAAATAGCCAATCCAGGCTGGGGAAAGATCAAAACCATACAGAGGGGATCCGCCCACATGCCTAGACCAGCACCCAGCTCAGCCTCTCATGCGATGCGCTGAGAGCCTGAGATGGCTGCTCCCGCCCCCTCCTCCACAGCCCAGTTTTTTAGTGAGCACAGGGGGGGGCAAAGCAGAGAGCCAATCACTGACAGTCACCAGCTCTCTGCTCAGGAAGCACTGAGAACTGAGTGATCATCAGTGTTTGATTATTCAGTTCTAGACCTTACAGCCGGCGGGGGACAGATGCAGCATCCACCTAGGTAAGTATGTCAGTTATTGGAAGATTTTGGTCGGATCTCAGGCCTGTTTGTTAATATCTAATTCGCAAGCGCTAAATGTCTCTGTTCCACCTTCATTGGTAGATAGTTTGAGAAACCATTTTGCCTTTACATGGAATGAGTCTTCCGTTCCATATCTGGGTGTCCATCTTGCTGCCAGCATGGATGGAATGAGGTCAGCTTTCCCCAATATACAAGAAATTAGAGGCAGACCTTCATCAGTTGACACAATTTGAGCTTTAGTGGCTGGGCCAGATCAATTCAATTAAGATAACATTGCTACCACGCCTACTGTATCTTTTCCACTTCTTGCCCATCCTTGTTGATAAAGACCATTTTTGGCGCTTTCAAGCGAAAATGAGTGATTATATTTGGGGTGCTAAGGGTCCGCTTACGTCCTAAAGGTGGACTGGATCTTCTGAATTTATTTTGGAATTATCAAGTGGTGCAATTGGTTTAGATCTCAATCATATATTCACGAGCAGCTAAGCCTGATTGGGTGCATGTGGAACAATAGGGGATTCCCCAGTATACTTTGGACTCTGCTATGATGTTCCCCCAGAAACTGCTCTCCTATCCTAGCTCCCCCTCTCTCACATTCATTGGCACTGTGGGACGGTCTTTGGGTTCACCTGGAGCTGGTTTCTTATATCAGCTCCTTAGTCAATATATTTAGTAATGCCCCCCATGTCTTTCCTACAGAATCCTGTGCCATAAATGGTGGCTCCCCCATGCATGTGCAGAAGATACATCATCACGGTTCTGGCCAGTCACACAGCTGGAGTCCACGGACCCAGAAGGAAGACGGGTGAAGGAGGTGGTCTCCAGCGATGACATGGCATTGCTGGAATGCTTCCTTTTCTGGTAAGTTTCACATAATGTGCTAGTATGCGATGCATACTAGCATATCATGGCTTTAGAACCAGCCCACAGTGTCCTTAACCACTTGCCACCCACCCACCATCATATAATGGCGGGCGGCTCTCGTTCTGGGTGGACATCATATGACGAAGCCCAGAACAGCTGCTCTCATGTGCCCCCACGGGCGTGCACCACGTCGATCACTGCCGCGTTGCCAGGACACGGTGCAACCCCGATATCTGTAAATAGCCGCAGCCCTGGCTCTTTAACCATGTGATCGGCTGTGTCCAATCACAGAGTGTGAGGCGAGGAGAGCCAATCAGCGGCATCTCCTCAGAGGATAAAGCGCCCACCAGTGCCAGCAATGTGCCCACCAGTGCCAGCAATGTGCCCACCAGTGCCAGCAGTGAGTACTCACCAGTGCCAGCAGTAAGTGCCTAAAAACAGTGCACACAAGTGCCAGCAATCAGTAATTAGTGATGCCAGTCAGTGCTGGCTATCACTGCTGCCCATCAATACTTATCACTGCTGCCCATCAATGCCACTTAGCAGTGCCCATCAGCGCCGCCTATTCGTGTTGTTTGTCAGTGCCACCCATCAGTGCCCACCAGTGCCACCCATCAGTGCCCACCAGTGCCACCCATCAGTGCCCATAAGTGCAGCATATTCGTGCCTCCTCATTAGTGCCACCTCATCAGGGCCCACCAGTGCCAGCCCATCAGGGCCCACCAGTGCCAGCCCATCAGGGACCACCAGTGCCGCCCATCAGTGCCCATCAGTGCCACCTATCAGTGCCCATCAGTGCCACCTATCAGTGCCACATATCCGTGCCTCCTCATTAGTGCCACCTCATCAGTGCCCATTAGTGCAGCCTATCAGTGCCCATTAGTGCAGCCTATCAGTGCCCATTAGTGCAGCCTCTCAGTGCCCATTAGTGCAGCCTCATCAGTGCCCATTAGTGCAGCCTCATCAGTGCCCATTAGTGCAGCCTCATCAGTGCCCATTAGTGCAGCCTATCAGCGCCCATTAGTGCAGCCTCATCAGCGCCCATTAGTGCAGCCTATCAGTGCCCATCAGTGAAGGAGAAAAATTACTACATTTTGTAAAATTTACTGACAGAAACTAAGAAAAACTTTAATTTTTTTCAAAATTTTCAGTCTTCTTTTTTTTTTTTTATAGGAAAAAATAAAAAACCCAGAAGTGATTAAATACCACCAAAATAAAGCTCTTTTTGTGTGAAGAAAATGATAACAATTTCACATGGTTACAGTGTAGCATGACCACACAATCGTCATTCAAAGTGTGACAGCGCTGAAAACTGAAAATGGCTTGGGCAGGAAGGGTTGAAGTAGTTAACAGCTGTAAAACAGAACGCTTTGTGCATTGATACAGGAGCAGATGGTTAGCATCCTACAGGACACTGTTCAGAAATTTGAGCTTATTTGGGAGCCTAGGGTACATTATATGAATATTTCCTTGACTATATAAAGTAGGACAATTCTCAGGAGATGTAGATGACTCCTATTGGCAGCAGTCAATTCTCCGATCTTCTCTTTCTTCCTTTCTTTCTTACTCTTTCTGTTTTTCTGGGGTTGCTACTGTTTAGGATTGCTGTTATGATAGTGAGGGCCTCACCCTCGTGGGTTCTGATGAACATGGGATGCCATGCAACCACAAGCGCTATGTGATATGATTTAGGTGGGGAGCTCTGAGCAGGTGGCTCCCCAGCTTTCTAGATTTTGGCCATGTATTCCTGTTGGATTTTCAGGGAAAATTTTGTCTCTTATATATGTAATATAACTATATACAGTATCTCACAAAAGTGAGTACACCCCTCACATTTTTTTACATATTTTATTATATCTTTTCATGTGACAACACTGAAGAAATTATGCTTTGCTACAATGTAAAGTCGTGAGAGTACAGCTTGTATAACAGTGTAAGTTTGCTGTCCCCTCAAAATAACTTAACACACAGTCATTAATGTCTAAAACACTGGTAACAAATGAAGTGAAAATGTACAAATTGGGCCCAAAGTGTCAATATTTTGTGTGGCCACCATTATTTTCCAGCACTGCCTTAACCCTCTTGGGCATGGAGTTCACCAGAGCTTCACAGGTTGCCACTGGAGTCCTCTTCCACTCCTCCATGATGATTCACGGAGCTGGTGGATGTTAGAGACCTTGCTCTCCTCCACCTATTTGAGGATGCCCCACAGATGTTCAATAGGGGTTAGGTCTAGAGACATGCTTGGCCAGTTCATCTCCTTTACCCTCAGCTTCTTTAGCAAGGCAGTGGTCGTCTTGGAGGTGTGTTTGGTGTCGTTATCATGTTGTAATACTGCCTTGCGGCCCAGTCTCCAAAGGGAGGGGATCATGCTCTGCTTCAGTATGTCACAGTACATGTTGGCATTCATGGGTCCCTCAATGAACTGTAACTCCCCAGTGCACTCATGCAGCCCCAGACCATGACACTCCCACCACCATGCTTGACTGTAGGCAAGACACACTTTTCTTTGTACTCCTCACCTGCTTTCTGCCACACACGCTTGACACCATCTGAACCAAATAAGTTTATCTTGGTCTCATCAGACCACAGGACATGGTTCCAGTAATCCATGTCCTTCGTCTGCTTGTCTTCAGCAAACTGTTTGCGAACTTTCTTGTGCATCATCTTTAGAAGAGGCTTCCTTCTGGGACCACAGCCATGCAGACCATTTTGATGCAGTGTGCGGCTTATGGTCTGAGCACTGACAGGATGTCCCCCCCACCCCTTCAACCTCTGCAGCGATGCTGGCAGCACTCATAAGTCTATTTCCCAAAGACAACCTCTGGATATGACGCTGAGTACGTGCACTCAACTCCTTTGGTCAACCATGGCGAGGCCTGTTCTGAGTGGAACCTGACCTGTTAAACCGCTGCATGGTCTTGGTCACCGTACTCCAGCTCATTTTCAGGGCAATCTTCTAATAGCCTAGGCCATATTTATGTAGGGCAACTTTTTTTTTCAGATCCTCAGAGTTCTTTGACATGGGGTGCCATGTGGAACTCCCAGTGACCAGTATGAGAGAGTGAGAGCGATAACATAATGGCTAATTGGGCCCAATTTGGACATTTTCACTTAGGGGTGTACTCACTTTTGTTGTCAGCGGTTTAGACATTAATGGCTGTGTGTTTAGTTATTTTGAGGGGACAGCAAATTTACACTGTTATACAAGCTGTACACTCACTACTTTATATTATAGCAAAGTGTAATTTCTTCAGTGTTGTCACATGAAAAGATATATAATAAAATAATTACAAAAATGTGAGGGGTGCACTCACTTTTGTGAGATACTGTATGTTTAAGCTTTATACATGGGACTTACAGCCCATTTGTTTGTTTGTTCTATTTACTGAAATGTTCCAATGTCTTGTAGCACTGGGTGGTCTTCTTGGAAGATCTACGTGAATGAGCTATGTTTTTGTCTTGATTCATTTTTGCCAATAGCTCTTCATCTATTAATCTCAAGTGTAAGCTAATTTAAGGGAAACACTATGGGGTTTTAGCCTCCACATATTATCCTTTGCTCTATTGTCTAATTTGGGCTACCAACACTATATTTGGCCTTCATGCTTCCTCCGAGATGTGTAAATTGTAACGTCTCTAATTGTGTGAAGACTTTGTCTATTTGTGAACTTTTGTCTCTTTGTCTTTCATACTGTTCACTTTCTAATTTCAATAACAATTGTTTGAAAGAAAAATGGGTATCTGTAGCTGGGAACTACCATGGAGGACATGTGCCAATGCAAAAACACATATTTTTAAATTCTTTTCTTTTTTTTTTTTTTTAATCATGCAGCTTAAGGGGCCCATTGCACAAATTATTTAACCATTTCCTGCTTAAGAACGTCCCTGTACAACCTTAGGTTCAAGTGGTTATACCGGGGCAATGGCTGCAGCCATGATCCTGGTATGTTTTTCAGCTGGTCATGCTGAATAAAGTAAAAGTGATCTGAATAGCTAATTAGCAGCCAAATTGCTTTTACAGGTGGCGGGATAGGATCCCCCCTCCTACCACCTTTCTGGGCTCTCCTGTCCCAACAGGGAGCCCGGGACTGAAGCCAGCAGTTTTACCGGCTGACCATAAAGATGTCCAAGGACCAGAACATCCCTGATCATCTCTATGGTCTAAGAAACCCGTGAGTGAGAAGTATTTTGTCACCCACCATTTTTTTCTCTAGAACCCCTGCTTAAAAAATACATATTTTTGGGGGGGTTCTAAGTAATTTTCTAGCAAAAAAGGTGGAACATTTTTATTTAGCTACAGGAGTGTGCTAGGACAGTATCGTCATTGCAGAGGGGCCATCCAGCTTTGGTTATCATAACTGACCCGGGATCTACATCACTGGAAAACATGATTGATATTAAATAACCATTAGGGGACATTGTGTTTTTTTTTTTTTTTGTTTCAATAATTTTATTGAGTTTTAATTGAGACAGTTTCAAGATACAAATAGTCATCTAGCGAAATATAGCCTTGTCCAGTATAATAAAAAAACAAAACTTTGTTGGCAAACTGGCAATTGCAAAATACAGTTGACACAGTTTTACAATGATCACAATCCAACAAAAATTTCCCAGCACACTTACCAGCTAGCCTGGAAAAAAAATGTATCCCAACAATTCACATTAAAAACAGGGTTTATGTAAGAGAAATTGTAAGAGAACTATAATAGCGCATCGGGCGTGCACGCATGCGTGCATAAGGAACTTGGCGGATCAGATGCGCCAATGTGCATAGAAATGCGCACACCCATGGGAGCGCGCCTCCACAGTTCCCTTTGGCACCAGATGGCCTATTTAAGGGACGCACTGACCTCTGACAAATGCTGACTGATCTTCAGCTGTGCCCTGCTACCTGAATCCTGTTGTTTCCTTGCCTGTTAACCATTGCTGAACCTTGGCTTTCCTTGACCCTGCTTCTGGACTCTCCTACGCTACTGATTCCTGATCCCGGCTTTCCAATTGATCTTCCTGCTGCCCGCCTGCTACCGAACCTGGCTATCCTAGTGACTTTTACTTTTGCTTCCTGCTTGGCTCAACTCTGCCGTCTGAGTGTCTGCGACTCCGGTCCTGCGACCAGCTGTGATTTCCTGCCTTCCAAGAGTCGCATCCTCTGCTACAAGTTCCCAGGTCTACATCTGCAGACACTAGTGTTCCTCCTGTCCCTTGTCTCCCTCTGTCCCCACTCTCAGCGGGACCTGGGCTGGAGATACAAGAGAGGTTGACCTTGTCACTTCAGACTCTGACCAGGTACGTGACAGTTTCATTGCACACATTTGCAAATATTTGTGGAAGAGGGAGTGCTCACATCAAGGCTCCCTTGTATATGGTGGTCCTAACACTATACACAGGGCACAGGGACACATTAGATGCCCAGCAATAACACAATGGCAGCTGAAGGCATCCAATGTGCCCCACATCAAATCAGCAAACAAGCTTTACAAATGAGTACATTTTATCGTGTTTCACTGGCACTATGTACCAGCGAGATAGAACTTTGTAGTTTGCCTAAACCAAAGTGGTGTTGAGGATCCCTATGTGCACTGTGGAAAATCATCTAGACCAGTCATGCTCTACTGTGTCTGTTTCCAGGTGTTGATCCTAGGCCAGTATCGTGCATACGTCTGTGCTCAAAGAGAATCGTCAATTAAATATCATCTGTGAGTTGCTTAAGAGAATTTAAAATTAAGTATTTGATGAATGCAAAATGTTTCCATCAAAGGCATCTCAAGAGATTGGAAAAAAAAGGTGATGGTTTTATCCCCTTTTGATCAATAAAATGTTCTATTCTATAAAGTATCTTATTAAGCCACCAAGAGAAGCAGTGAGGAGATTGGCCTGGGGCAACAAGATTGTTAAAAAGAGGGGCCAATGGAGTATGGGTAGAGTGATTGTGATTACAGCTATTGTGTTTTATTTAAAAAAAAAAAGGACTTTTTCTACAGTGTGGGTGTTTTTTAGCATTTGCTAATGAGTAACAAAGTGTAAAATGTACCCCTCACTCATTCACATAGCATGAGAACAAATTATCTGGGGCCCCCTTAATCTAAAGGAAAAGTCCATATTCTGGCAAGTTCCACCTGCAAGCCTCTGGCAACCCTCGATGTTGAGGGCATGTGGCTTGACATGGTTCTGGAGGGGAACATTGTGTCCTTGGGGTGTTGCTCTTCATGTTCGGTGCTGGATTTACATACCTGGACAATGCAATTCTAGTTGCATTTAATTTTTTTATTTATTTTTTGAATAAAGGACTTTTTCTATGGTATGGTTGGGTGTTTTACTATGAACAATTTTTTGCAAACTAGTAACAAGGTGTATCATGAACTCCTTATTGTGAGGGGGGTAAAATATCTGAGCGCCCCTTTATTTTAAAGTAAGCATCTATATTTTGATCATCCCCCTATGCAGATTTCCACATCCACTGGGCCAAGAATGTAGAGATGAGGCTGTAGTTCCCATCAGTGTGGTGAAAAGTTGTCTAGCTTTGAGAGCATGTAGCCTGGTATGGTTTAAGAGAGGTTTACACATGTGTTCTGCCCCCCCACTTTTACTGCATGCCTGGATACGGATCTTTTATGAATCTTTAGTGGAACCCTACACTATTTTTGTTAAACAAACAGTACACATTGTTAACAAAATGTATATTGTTCCTTTAACCGCTTCAGCCCCGGAAGATTTTACCCCCTTCCTGACACTGTTTGCAATTCGGCACTGCATCGCTTTAACTGACAATTGCGCAGTTGTGCGACATTGTACTCAAACAAAATTGACGTCCTTTTTTTCCCAAATAGTTTTCTTTTGGTGGTATTTAATCATCTCTGCAGTTTTTATTTTTTGCGCTATAAACAAAATAAGAGCGACAATTTCGAAAAAAACACAATATTTTGTACTTTTTGCTATAATAAATATCCTCCTTTTTTTAAAAAAAAGCAATTTTTTTCTCAGTTTAGACTGATATGTATTCTTCTACATATTTTTGGTAAAAAAAAAAAATCGCAATAAGTATATATTGATTGGTTTGCACAAAAGTTATAGCGTCTACAAAATAGGGGAAAGATTTATAAAATTTTTATTAATGACGGCGATCTGCGATTTTTTTTTTTTTTTTGTGGGGGGTGGGTTGGGACAGTGACATTATGGCAGACACATCAAACAATTTTGACATATTTTTTGGGACCATTGGCATTAGCGATCAGTGCTAAAAAAAATGCATTGATTACTGTAAAAATGTCACTGGCAGTGAAGGGGTTAACCACTAGGGGGCGATCAAGGGGTTAATGTGTTCCCTAGTATGTGATCTAACTGAAGGGGGGGAGGGGACTGACTAGGGGAGATGACAGATCTCTGTTCATACTCTGTATGAACAGACGATCTGTCACTTCTCCCCTCAGAAAACCGGGATCTGTGTGTTTACACACAGATCCCAGTTCTCGCCATGTTACAAGTGATCGTGGGAGCCCGGCGGTCATCAAGACCTTTGGGCACTCGCATCGGCTCTGGGGCGAGCAGCAGGCGTGCGCACGTGCCCCTAGTGGCCGCCTTAGGAGCCAACGTAACATGACGGAAATGTGTCTGCCCATGCTATTCCGCTGCAGTATAACTGCAGTGGCTGGTCGGCAATCGGTTAAGAACCCCTTCAAATTTCATACCAGGTTCTAATTCAGGCATTAGGCCTGGATAATCAGGAAAAGAGGCAAGCTTGCAGTCCCCATTCTGTACCACACTGGACCATATGTCCTCAACATTAAGAGGGTACCTTGCACAGTTCCCATTGTTGCTTCACAAAAAAAAAAAAACATTAAACTGTTAAAATATATATAAAACAGACACCATAGAAAAAAGTACTGTGTTTATTTTGTTAATTGAAAAAATGTCCCCAAATGTAAATCCATCAATACCCCATTCAGTTATTTAGATCCAGGTTCAGTTAGGATGATTGGTCAATGATGTCAACCAGGATCGCTTGCTGCTTGTTTACAATTAGAAACAGGCTGACAAGAATCGGTTATTAAGTGGTGGTAGTAATACCGCTGCTAAGTGAATGACTTCTGGCATTAGCAGGAGGTATGCATATGTGAACTGGCCAAATATGGCCATTTTGTTCACCTGTTCTGTGCACTATGAACAGGCTAGGTTAGAGTCATACTCATGTTCACCCCAAAGCTCATCCCTAACTGTCAATGACCTCTCTAGCTGTTTGTACTCAGAAGCAATTAATTCTGAAAGATCCTTAAAGATCACCACAAAGACTCTAGCCAGGTTTCAGTTTTTCTCTAACAACATGTGTACATTAAGGGACTGGCAGACTGCCAATATACTTTATTATTATTATTATTATTATTATACAGGATTTATATAGCGCCGACAGTTTACGCAGCGCTTTACAACATTAGGGCAGACAGTACAATTACAATACAATTTGATAAAGGGGGAATCAGAGAGCCCTGCTCATTAGAGCTTACAATCTAGGAGGGAGGGTCAAGTTATACAAAAGGGTAATAGCTGTGGGGGGTGAGCTAATGGAGAAAATAGTGCAGTTGTTAGATGGAGGCAGGATAGGCTTCTCTGAAGAGGAAAGTTTTCAGGGATCGCCTAAAAGTGGATAAGTTTGGAGACAATCTGACAGATTGGGGTAGCGACTTCCTGAGGATGGGCGAGGCTCAGAAGAAGTCCTGGAGGCAGATATGGGAGGAGGTGATGAGGGAGCTAGAGAGCAGGAGGTCTTGGGAGGAACGAAGAGGGCGATTAGGTACTTGCGACTAGGCTAGTGATATAGCTGGGGGCAGAGTTGTGGATGGCTTTGTAACTTATTGTTAGTATTTTAAATTTAATTTGTTGGGCAAGTGGCAGCCAATGGAGGCATTGGCAGAGAGGGGTAGCAGACACTGAATGGTTTGTAAGGTAGATTAGTATGGCAGCAGCATTCATGATGGACTGAAGGGGGATAGTCTATTTAAAGGTAAGCCAATGAGGAGGGAGTTGCAGTAGTCAAAGCGAGAGATGACCAGGGAGTGAATCAGGAGCTTTGTGGTTTCATTGGTTAGAAAGGGACGTAGTTTTGAGATGTTGCGGAGGTTGAGTCGGCAAGCTTTGGAAAGTGATTGGATGTGGGGCCAAAAGGAGAGTTCAGAGTTCAGGATAACACCTAGCACGCTGACATGTGGGGATGGGTGGATGGTTGTGCCATTGCTCTTGACAGATAAGTCAGGGGAAGAGGCACGTGGGAGAGGAGATATTATAAGTTGGACAAGTTGAGTTTGAGGAAGTGGTGTGACATCCATACAGACTGATGGAGTGAGTTGAGGGGTGGAGAGATTTGTGTCGTCAGCGTAGAAATGATATTGAAAGCCATGGGATGCTATCAGCTGACCCAGGGAAGAGGTGTAGATTGAAAATAAAAGAGGTCCAAGAGCAGAACCTTGGGGGACCCCGACGGAGAAGGGAAGAGAAGTGGAGGAAGTAGAATTGTAAGTGACACTGAAGGTGCTTTGGGATAGGTAGGATGAGAGCCACTGAAGAGCACACAGGTCAGGGAGACCAAGGGAGTAAAGTTTTTTTTTTTTTTTTTGAGGGGGTGGTCAACCGTGTCAAAGGCAGCTGAAAGGTCCAGAAGTAGGAGTACAGACTAGTGTCCATTGGTTTTTGCAGTTAGTAGGTCATTTTGTGAGTTTTAAAAGAGCAGTTTCTGTGGAGTGTTGAGGGCAAAATCCAGATTGAAGGGGATCAAGAAGATTATTCTTAATGAGGTGGTCACTCGGTTGGTTGTAAACCAGGCATTCAAGGAGTTTAGAGGAAAAGGGGAGCAAGGAGATAGGGCATAGGTTGTTAAGGTTAGTGGGGTCCAAGGATGGCTTTTTAAGTATGGGTGTGACTAGTGCATGTTTTATAGCATTGGGGAAAATGCCAGAAGTGAGGGAGAGATTGAAGATGTGAGTAACAGAGTGTAGGATAGAGTCAGAGGGCGACCGTAGTGTTTGAGAGGGAATAGGGTCCAGGGGGCAGGTGGTTAGGTGTGCGTTAGAAAGGAGTTTAGCAACTTCGTCTGTAGTAGCAGATTTGAATAAGGGGATTGTCAATTGTACCTGTTGATATGGGGTCTGGGGGCGATACCTGTAGAGTGGAGATTTCATCACGGATTATATCAATCTTGTTTTTGAAGTGATTAGCAATCTCCTGGGCAGTGGTTCTCCTTTTACCATCCAAGCAGGAACATCTGCCAAGTTTGAGAACCGATTTCCCAGCTCATCGATCAAACTCTGATCAACCCTCAGACATTAATTGCAAGCATTCTTCCTTCCCAATTCTACCTTATTTCTTTGTGGCTGTATAGTGTCTTTATCTTTTGAAACATCTTTTTTTTTTCTGTAAATGTTTTATTTGCATCAACTTTGACCTTTTCATAATAAACCCTTATGATGAAAAGTGTTAACATTGTCTCTAAAGCTCTTAATGCAAGCTATAAACAAACCTGCCTCTTAAAGGGCGCTACTATTGTAGAGTAAGACCTCTGAGCAGACCTGTCTGTGGTGGCAGTGTGTGTGTTGCAGACGCTTGTTCTAAATATCATTGGTATTGCTAAAATTACGAGTCTCCAGCGGCTCGGTCTTTTAAACGGGGGTGGTGGCAGTTAAAGGGTTAATTGTGTAATTAGCCCAGTGACAATCGCTCTCAGGCTGCTTGCACCTAGATTCTGGTCTCGCAAGCTGGAAAATCTTTGTGCTGGGCGCAGCTAAGAGTGGCATTGTTACGTAAGTGACAGCGGGGTGTGAGGTTGGCCGGTCCTTCGTCGTAAGTTAGCGAGGAGGGCAGGGATCTGACACCCGTGTTTGTCATTACAATAGAAAGTATGAGAATATGAGCTAAGATTTCAGTGCCTGATTTGTGACCCTTGAAGATGAATTTCTTCACATTGACTATAGCTACAGGGACTAATGAAGGCTTGTTTTAAGCTTTTACTGCTTGTAATGAAAATGTAAATTTTTAGTGTGCCTAGTCTAGACACAGGTTCACTTTGAGAAATGTTGTGTTTTAATCTACCATAATGGATATTGACAACTCGCAAGGACTCAGCTTAGATGACACTGTAGTGTTTTTACTGCTTTTGAATATATTATGTAACAATATGAGCTTACTTATATTGTGTTCTGACTATATGTAAATCTGAAGATGAAGATGCTCCTATGACAGAAGCTTCAAAAGAAGTTGTTAGAACAAAAAACACATAAATGCTCACTGCCTTTTTTTTTTTAAAGTGACGTACTGAGTAGATTTATAGGGGTCTGATAATGTTGAGTTATATATATGTATGTATATAGACTGTCACTTTAAGAATTTGTAATATACTTTCTTGCTTCTTCTTAGACAAAGTTTTCAGTCTATGATGACCTTCACCGCCAGATAAGCAACAGTTTACTCCCTTTTCTTGCTCTGAGAAATGGACAGTCTTATCTAGCTGGTCTGAACCAGTAGCAAGATGGCAGAGCCCATGTTTTCTTTCGCTTTCTATCAATCACATGATGTAACCACCCATTTAACTGTTCCCTTGCTACTAAGAAGGTATGAATGCTGATTGGACTAAACTATACGATCACACCTATAACACACCTAGTGCTTATGCATATTCATACGTATAAATTGTATGACCTGTAGATGTAAGTTCAGAAACACTTTTACTTTACTGCTTGTTAAGAACTGTGTATTGTGTTTTTCCATTACAGTGCATGGAATAATAAAAAGCACCTAGTTATCTTATGATCTGGACTCACTATCTCATCATCTGTCTTGTTTTGAGACCCCTAAATTGGATTTAACAGTACTCCTGCCCTATAAGCCCTGGCAAATGGACCTTAAAAAAGTCAAGTGAGCTATGCTATAGTGCTAAGGTCTATTTACACCTATTCATTTTAATGCATGACACGTAGCATCTATTACATAATTATTATAAAAGATGAAAACAGCAAGTAAGATGGAATTTTAAGATGGAATTAACCATCTTAAGGAATAATCTTGAGGAATAACCAAGCTGTGTTCCAAACTCAACTAAATCTAGTTGCAGACTTGGAAACTAAGCATAAAAAAATCACTTTCACAGTCTGTAGTCGTAGACCTTAGATTAGAGGGAGAAAAACTCTCCTCTCTGATGAGACATGAGACTAACATACAGATACTGAGGGCTAGGAACATACATTATGAACAAGAGAACAAATCAGGAAAACTGCTGGCTCATTCACTAAGGGAAACTTCCCAGAGAAATTATATCTCACATATCGATTCTAAAAGAGAGAATCGTCACTTTATATATAAGGAAATTGCACAGGTCTTCGAGAATACTATCTAACCCTCTATAATCTGCAGAATAACTTTCTGTCTGATCAGATAGTACAAAAGCAACAATTAATTCAAGATTATCTTTCCTCTTCAGGACTACCGTCAAAACCTGAAGATGCATCTGAATTACTAAATGCGCCGATTTCAACTGCCAAATATATGAGGGTGATTAATATGCTTAAGCCTGGCCCTGATGGCTATACAGTAACTTACTATAAGGCATTTGCTTACATTCTGGGTCTGAGATTTATAAAAGAGTTTAATTTATTCCTAGAAGATCGGCCTATTCCAAGGGCACATATTACAGTGATTCCCAAGGAGGGTAAGGACCATGCCCAATGCAAAAACTATCGACTTATCTCATTATTAAATGTTGACCTAAAAATTTTCACACGGATATTAGCCTCAAGGCTTCAACCTCTCCTTTAGAATGTCATCCACCCTGACCAGGCAGGCTTTATGCCTACAAAAGAGGCAAAGGATAACACCACTAGAGCCTTAGATATTATTAGGTATTAGATATTAGGCTTATTCTCGTAAAATACCATTGTGCTTGCTACCTTCCGATGCTGAAAAGGACATTGACAGGGTGGACTGGACATTTCTGAAGGAGACGTTGACCCATATTGGGGTAGGGAAGGTGTTTAGCAAATGGATCGAGGCTATATACCTGGCTCCATCTGCTGCGGTAAGAATTAATGAGGTGACCCCCTCATATTTTAATATGAGTAATGGTACAAGACAAGGTTGTCCCTTATCTTCATTGATTTTTATATTAACTCTTGAACCATTGCTGCGACATGTTCGACGAAGTACGGATATTTAAGGCTGTTTGATCGGTAAACAGGATCATAAAATTACGGCCTTTGCGGACGATATATTATTTTTTATTACTTCACCAGAAACCACGCTACCAAATTTATTAAGCGAGTTTGACCAGTATATCCGACTTTCAAATTTTAAAATTAACATCCAGAAGTCTGAAATACTTAATATTATGCTCTAAACTAGTACAGACTCTTCAATCATCATTTTCTTTCCCATGGGCATCGTTATCTTTGATATATCAAAGAGCAGGGGTCTCAAACTGGTGGCCCTCCAGCTGATGCGAAACTACAAGTCCCATCATGCCTCTGCCTGTGGGAGTCATGCTTGTAACTGTCAGCCTTGCAATGCCTCATGGGACTTGTAGTTTTGCAACAGCTGGAGGGCCGCCAGTTTGAGACCCCTGATCTTGGGGTTAAATTAACTTTCTCAATAGATAAAGTTTTTCAAGTAAGTTTCCCACCACTATTGCGAGAACTCTCTTCCGATCTGGAAAGATGGAATAAAGGTTCATATACATGGATGGGCAGGAATGCTATCCTCAAGATGAATATTCTATCAAGACTATTATTATTATCCGGTTTTCATAGGAACCACCCCTATTAGAGTTAATATATAAATTCAGACTTAGGCCGCCTTATATGTGTGGCCTAAGGGACTCATCCTATATGCTCCCACTCTGAAAGGTTTGTCTGAAGTTATGGATCCAGAAAGACAAATTCTGGTCTAATAAACTCACTAATATATCCAATATGGCCCGAAGATAGGAATAGTACACTCCTTAATGTTTACAGCTCCGACAAGCATAAAACCTAATATTAAGTTTAATATGTTACTATTGTATATAGTGATACTCATTTTTTGTATTACACTGATCCATTTGGTTTCCTCTTAGCCTTTCATTCCCCTCCCTCCTTTTGGGGAGCGCCTGCTTTAATTCAGGCTTCCCGGCATGGTGGGGAGACATGGAAACCTACCACTGTTCTCCCTTCTTCATGTTCCCTTCCATGGTGGGACGATAATTTCTTCGCCCACCAGAGGGAGCATCACCGTGCCGACGGCGTTCCTTGATCTCTGCTGGACACCTCATGATGCGGCGTGCACTGGAGGCTGCGGCTCCTTGTGCACACAGCGTCATGACATCACGCATTTGCGACAGAGGAGATGGCAATGGCCGGAGCTTCGGCTCACAGGAACGCCGAGGGAGCCACACCATGACCACCATTGTGGTGAGAGCCATGAGGGGGAGGGACGTTTGGAACGACACCTGTAACCAATCAGTCCAAACACTATTTAACCACTTGCTTACTAGGCACTTAAACCCCCCTCCTATCCAGACCAATTTTCAGCTTTCAGTGCTCTCACACTTTGAATGACAATTACTCAGTCATGCAACACTGTACCCAAATAATTTTTTTGTCCTTTTCATACAAACAGAGCTTTATTTTGGTGGTATTTGATCACCTCTGGGTTTTTTATTTTTTGCGCTATAAATGAAAAAAGACCGAAAATTTTGAAAAAACGCATTTTTCCTAATTTCTGTGATAAAATTTTGCAAATTTGTAATTTTTCTTCATAAATTTTGGTCACAATTTATACTGCTACATATCTTTGGTAAAAATAACCAAAAATTTGTGGAAATTATTTGGTCTGTGTGAAAGTTTTAGAGTCTACAAGCTATGGTGCAAATCATAAAAAAATTATCACATCTGATACTGGTGGCCTATCTCATTTCCTGAGACCCTAACAAGCCAGGAAAGTACAAATGCCTCCCAAATAACCCCTTTTTGGAAAGTAGACATTTCAATGTATTTAGAGGCATGGTAAGTTATTTGAAGTTGTATTTTTTTTTTCCCACAATTCTTTGCAAAATTGAGATTTTTTTTCCCCCACAAAATTGTCATTGTAATAGCTTATTTCTCTCACATGGCATGTGTATACCACAAATGACACCCCAAAATACATTCTGCTACTCCTCCTGAGTATTACAATACCACATGTGTGGGACTTTTTCACTGCCTGGCCACATACAGAGGCCCAACATGCATGGAGCACCATCAGGTGTTCTAGGAGCATAAATTACACATCACATTTCTCAACCACCTATTACACTTTTGAAGGCCCTGGAGCACCAGGACAATAGAAACACCCACAAAATGACCCCATTTTGGAAAGATAACACCCCAACGTATAATCTATGAGGCATAATGAGTCTTTTGAATGGTTCATTTTTTCCAGAAGTTTTTGAAAAATGTGGAAAAAAAATGAAAACGCTTTTTTTTTTTTTTTTTTTTTTAAACAAAGTTGTCCGTTTATAAGATATTTCCAACACATAGCATTTGGATAGCAAAAATGACACCCCAAAATACATTCTGCTACTCCTCCTGAGTATGGCGATACCACATGTGTGAGACTTCTACACATCCTGGCCACATACAGAGATCCAACATGCAAGGAACACCGTCAGGTGTTCCAGGGACACATAGCATGCACATACCAGGAATACAAAATAATAAAAAACAAAAAATACATTATGCTGAGCAAAGCGTAAACAAAAGATTACCTGTGGTTGTAGTAGCGCAGTTGTACACAGGAGGATAGCACTGGTCCAGGCAGCAGGCAGGGACTTGGTCAGCAGCGGCGAACACAATTGTCCAGGTAGCAGGCAGGGTTACTGTCCATATAAAGTCCAGGGTCAGTGCAGGCAGAGATATTGTCCGCAGTGCCAAAAATATTGGTCCTGGTAGTAGGCAGGTCTATGTGGTGTGGTCAGTGCGACAGGCAGAGGCATGATGGCAGTAAGTCCTACAGGCAGAAGTAGGGCCTCGTTCAGGACAGAATGGGGACGGGGTAGAGGCTTCTCCCACCCAAATCTCTTTGAAGCCTCCGAGTATCTAGACCCTAATCTAGGATTGAGAAAACAAAAAAAATTGTTTTCTTCATCTAGAAAAAAAAATTCTGGAGCCCCTCACATATGTGAGACCCCTGTGTTGAATCCCACTAGTCCAGTATCAGGGTACAAGATCAGTCCAAGAGGCAGGCAAATATTATGGTCAAACAGTCCAGGATCAGTTCCAGATCAGGCAGAGGTATGTACAGAATTGTTAGGCAGAAGCGTGGTCAAATAACAAGCCAGGGTCAGTTACAGAGGAGGCAGTGGCATAAGGGGTGTGAGGGTAAATTGGAGGAACGGAGGCTTACGTTTACCATACTTCACTAATAATTTAGTGAAGTATGGTAACGACGAAAACATTCACCTACGCAGAGGCCTGGTTCAGAAGGCCATTGTGCACAATAATAAGATGTCTCTTCTGAATCCTGCTCTGGTACACACCTTACATTTTTTTTGCCGTCGTTGGTTTGGGAGGGATCTTATCGGGAAAATGGCGTTCGGAGAGTCAACTTAGAACATCTGATCGGATATTTTCTGGTGCGCCGTTCGGGAATGTAAGGGCAGTGAAAACTTCATCCTGGTAGCCAAGGAAGCGTTTGGGGTTTTGGGTGGAGTTACGATAAATGACATATGAATTGTAGATGGCCAAATGAAAAAAATAAATTGCGACTTTCTTATACCAATGGTATGTTCGTCTTGTAGCAAGGTACGGTTCCAGCATCTGGTCATTCAAGTCGACTCCCCCCATAAACAAATTATGATCAAAGATGCATTTAGGTTTCTGTATGGGGCCATTTCTTCTGGGGATTTCCATGAAGGTATCATCGTGGATTGAAGACAACATGTACACATCTCTTTTGTCTCTCCACTTCACTGCCAAAATCTCGTTGTTTCGTAGACTTGCCGTTTCTCCTTTTCTCAATTTCTTATTCACCAGACTTTGAGGAAAGCCCTTCCAGTTCTTTTTAATGGTACCACATGCAGGCGTCTTCTTCCGATGAAGGTTGTGGAACAGGGGCAGAGATGTGTAGAAGTTGTCTACATACAGGTGGTAGCCTTTCTCCAGTAGGGGGTATGTGAGGTCCCAAAAAATTTTCCCGCTTGATCCCAAGTAGTCTGGGCAGTTAGGGGGTTGCAGCTGGGTGTCCTTCCCTTCATACACTTTGAAGGCATACAAGTAACCTGTGACTTGGTCACATAATTTGTATACCTTCACCCCATAGTGGGCCCTTTTACTGTGAATATATTGTTTTATTTTTAGCCTGCCACTAAACTTAACAAGGGACTCATCCACAAATATGTTTTTGTCCAGGGTAAACAGCAGGGGGAATAAATTTAAAAGTGGCCGAATTTAGAAAAGTCTGTCATAGTTTGGGTCATTTCGGGGAGGGCACTGGGTATTGTCATTGAAATGAAATAACCTCAATATCGAAGGCAGGAGGCGGAGCCTAGCGGAGCAGACATGCATTGTTAGAGCTCCACACCGCTGAGGAGAGAAGAGAAGGACAAAGCAGAGCCTGCAGGCTCAAAAGGTATCCATTTGAACCTTTTTACCCCAGGGAACAAACTGTGAAAGTTTGGGCAGGAAATATGGTACTGGGAGGAAACCGTGGCAGAAATAAAAATCACCTCACAAAAAGCTCACAGGCACTCACTGCAGCTGAAGCAGCTCCAGTCACCTCACAAGATACAGCATCAGGGCGCTCTCACAGACAGAAAATGTCACAGCAAGACTCTCCATTTGAGTCAGATACAGAACAAATCCTCTCACAAACTTCTCCACAAGCCTCCTCAGCATCCCCAGTAATATTATTACAATTTGAAAAGATGCTTCATAAGGCTTTAAAACAAACCTCAGACCAAATAACAAAAAGCCTAACCAAAGAAATAAGAGAGCTGGGAAACCGCACCGCAGCCTTAGAAATAAAAATGGATGAAACTGAAATTACAACCCAAGTAAATATAACAGAATTGGAACAATTAAAAAAAGAGAATTTAATACTTCAAACTAAGCTCGAAGATTACGAAAATAGAGCCAGACGTTCAAACTTGGGCATAAGGGGAATACCTGAAACTGTGACAGACCTGCAATCTACTATTACTGCTCTATTACAAGAACTAAAGCCAGATATCCCTATTGAACGTTTAGAACTGGACAGAGTACACAGAGCCCTCACAGCCAAAAAGAAAGATGGACCCCCACGTGATATAATCACAAAATGTCATTATTACAGAACGAAAGAACAAATACTAATTGCTGCAAGAGAAAAAAAGGAACTTCATTTTCAAGGACACAATTATCAAATTTTTGCTGACCTATCCCAACTTACTATTACTAAAAGACGATCCATGAAACCCCAACTAATGGAACTGCAACGCCACAACATTATGTATCAATGGGGCTTCCCCTTTTCAGTCAGATTTAACTACCAAGGTACAATTTACAGAAGCAGATCAGCAGATGAACTACAACAAACCCTTTTAAAATTAAATCTGACAGAACCCACAAGCAGCAACACTCCCACACGCAGAAGAATGGCATCATCTTCACCTTCAGGCAGCATTCAGAAAATTTCAGAACAAAATGGGAATCATCATTCTCACAAAAGAGGCCGTTATGCCACATCATCCATGGACCAAGAAGATTCAATGGACTGACATCCTAATTCCTGATATCTCTTCATTTATTATACTAAGAGATGGTTCTCTATAAAAAAAACCTGTATTTATAACTGAATGTAACTGCATTCTGATAGTCACACACAGTGTGGGATCATGTTACATTCCAGTTATATTTCTTATTGCTTCTGATTCATATAGCCTTAGAATATATAAGTGAAATAAGGAAATTCTTGTTCAGTTATATATTATCAGGTAATAACAATAGATTTATTACTTTTTAGGACAAATATGTTCAATAATCCAGAAGTAATGGAAGCTTTTTCTTTCTTTTCTTAAAACAAATATATTATTACCTAACTAGTTCCTAGAATTATGTTTTTGTTTATTCTAATCTGAAGCAATACAACCTCAATTTTATGAGTTAACATATCTAAAAAGTTACATATGAATAAAATATGTAATTGTTTACTCTAAAAGGGTTAAAATCCCAAAATAATTCAAACTATCTTCATCAATACCAAAGTTATTAACAGTACCTTTCTAACTGAATTATTTAGCCTAGGGCAAGACTAACCATATACAACCACCCTGGAATAAATAATTTCAACAAAAACTATATTCTGCACTCCAATTAATGAAACATCATTTTGATGTCTTTTGACATAGCACTTCTCTCCTGTAAGCGGAAGATCCGTGTACCCCCATTAGCCCTCCTCATTCTCCCAACCATATTATGTGGGAGTGTGACAAAGGCACTTATTCCCCTGAGAGAGATATTTATTCTCTTTCACGGGTAAATTGTGATTACTTGCAAAAAATAATTTATACAATGTATCATCTAATCTCATATGTTTTTTGTTTACTCTTTACTCCAGAATTCACAGGTTTCTTTTCTATCTTTTCATCTCTTCAGTCCACACAGGTTGATCTGCGCAGTCAGCTCTGCATAACAAAAAGTAAGTCAAAACTATTTGATCTGTTGCCATGGCACCACTGAATATACTTTCCCTGAATGTTCAGGGAATAAATGTCCCTCAAAAAAGGACCAAAGCCTTCGTACTTTCCATAACAAGAAGGCTCACATAGTATGCCTCCAAGAAACACACTTCACCAAAGATTCTACTCCAAAATATATTTCTCCTTTTTATCAACAAATTTACACGGCTTCTGCCTGTACCAAGCAAAGGGGAACTCTAATTGCATTTCACCGATCCACACCATTCACCTTATCATCAGAAATTAAAGACCCAGAAGGTAGATACCTGATACTCATGGGTTATATAATGGATACAGCAATCACGGTGATTTCCTACTACGCTCCTAACAAACAACCTACATCATTCCTCTCACATATATTACAAGTGATTAATACACACAAAATAGGAACAGTGATAATGTGTGGGGATTCGAACCAGGTCCTCCTCCCATTTCTAGATAAATCACCTTTTACACCATCCAAAATAACCTCTAGATTACCTTTTTCTCAACTTCTTTCCAAATACAATCTGGTAGATTCGTGGAGAGAAAGTAACCCAATGAAAAAGAAATTCACTTATTTCTCGCACCCCCATCAAACCTTCACCAGAATAGATCATATTTTTCTAACAATAGGAATGATACCAGAAATTATTGCATCAGATATAATTCCGATTCCGTGGTCTGACCATAATGGAGTATACACTACTATAGCCTCAGCCATACCAAAAGCGCGTGACCCAACGTGGTACTTACCGGACATAATGCTCAAACACCTACTACATCAGATGGCCATTGAACAAGCTTTAAAGGAATACATATCAATTAATAATACAACAGACATCTCCCCAATAACACTGTGGGAAGCTCATAAGCCTGTCTTGCGTGGTACAATACAAAGACAAATGGCACTATTTAAACGGGAATGCAAAAATCTAGCAAAAAAACTAGAACTCAATTTTAATGCAGCCTACATATCATTTCAAGATAATCCATCTCAGAGTACAAAATCTCATCTGGAAAAATCTAGACTGGAATACGATCTATTTCTCACTGAGTCAGTTTATAAATCCCTCAAACGCTCCAAACACAATTTCTACATGAATAGAAACAAACCAGGTACATATTTGGCTCGGGCATTAAATTCAACTAACAAATCTTTCAAACCAATACATTTGAAATTATCAAAAAATGTTTACACTTGTAATTCAGTTAAAATAGTCCATAAATTTCACTCACATCTCGCAACTTTATACAAGACAAACAATGAATTTAATCCTACAGAGGCTGAATCCTTCTTCTCAAAAATAACCTTACCTGAGTTATCTCAGAATCAAAAAAGCAGTTTGGATGAGCCTATAACTATAGATTAAGTTGCTAATGCCATAAAAGACCTAAAACTTAACAAAAGACCAGGCCCAGACGGCTACTCGGCTTTATACTATAAAACATTCTCAGAAATACTCTCTCCCATTCTCACTGAAACTTTTAACAAACTTCTAGATGGACATTCTTTTCGGCAAGAAACACTAATGGCAATTGTTTGTATGATCCCAAAACCCCTTTCTGATGATACTTCCTGTGTGAATTATCGGCCTATCTCTCTGTTAAACCTCGATATTAAATTATTAGCAAAAATAATAGCAAAACGCCTCAATAGCATTATAGGAAAATTAATACATAGAGATCAAGTAGGCTTCATGCCAAATAGACAGGCAGGCGATAATATACGCAGGGCAGTGTTATTGGCACATATTGCTAAAAAACGGAAAATCCCTTTATGTTTTCTATCTCTCGATGTTAAGAGGGCATTTGACACAGTATCCTGGCAATATATGCAATATTCATTACAAAAATGGGGTTTTGGACCCCACTTTTTAACATGGATCAAAGCATTATATAATAAACCCAAAGCCTATATAAAATATGCTGGATACAAATCTGAAGCCTTTAATATCGAAAGAGGTACCAGACAGGGTTGCCCATTATCTCCCTTATTATTTGCCCTTATACTTAAACCCATGGCCCAATACATCAGAACAAACCAAACTATAACTGGCATTGAAGTAGGAGGTATTACACACAAATTATGTATATTTGCAGACGATATATTACTTTTTCTATCATCACCACAGGTCTCTGGTCCTAACTTAATACCAGCTCTTGATGGATTTGCAGCCCTATCCGGCCTTATGATTAATCCTAAGAAATGCCTAGTGCTTAATATTTCACTCACAAACATGGAATTGATCCCGGCTAGGGCTGCACTCCCATTCACATGGGCAGAAAAATCAATCCCATATCTTGGAATTCATTTAACAGCATCTCATTCTGACTTATTCTCAACCAATTATCCTCCTGTATTAAGACAGATCACAAATCTAATAAAACAATGGTCGCAACTTCCTTTATCCTGGATAGGGAAGATTAATGCAATCAAAATGACTATTCTACCCAAATTGCTTTATCTATTCAGAGTCCCCCCTATTCCAATTCCTTCCTATTTTTTGAGAATAGTACAAAAAAGAGCAACTTCGTTTATATGGGGCTCTTCTAAACCACGTATACCTATACACACACTACATCTTCCCAAAAATAAAGGAGGCCTGGGATACCCTAATTTTACTAACTACTACAGAGCAGCACATTTGGCCAGTCTGTCCAAATACCATGCAAAACAGGAAATCCCATTATGGGTATTTATAGAGGCTTCAGAAAATGACCCTCTATTAATATCAAATTTATTATGGCTTGATCCTAAAGACCGCTTTAAAATTCATAATCCCATAACTAAACACTTCTTATCTCTCTGGGATAAACTAAAAACCAAATATCAGTTACAATCTCCACACAATCCTCTCCTTTCTTTTATCAGAAATCCGGCCTTTTATCCGGCATGGATCTACCCAAATTCTTTTAAAGCTTGGACAACATCAGGCATTCAGACACTAAATGACTTCATAGCATCTAAATCATTCCTTTCATTCCCATCGCTTAGAGAAAAATATGATCTACCAAACTCTGAGATATTTAGATATCTCCAAATCAAAAATTTCTATACACCATTCCTAAAGGGGGATACACCATTATCCCAATTATCCATTTTTGAATCAATCTGTACAAAAGATCCATTTGCTAAAGGTACAATTTCATCACTTTATAATCAATTATATGGAGTAGCAAATCTTAATAGACCCTCTTACGTTCAGAGGTGGGAGGAGGACCTGGGACGAACTTTAGAAGACACGGACTGGTCTAACATATGGCTCACATCTAAGTCATCTTCACCCAACATCTTAGCACTGGAGACAAATTATAAAGTCCTAACTCGCTGGTACCTTGAACCCGCTAGAGTGGCAAAATATTCACCTAATACCTCAGCTCTTTGTTTTCGAGGATGCCCAGAAATAGGCACATATTTACACATATGGTGGACGTGCCCAGTAATCCAAACCTTCTGGAAGGAAGTCTTCGTGATTGCATCTAAAATATTTAAAAAAATAATACAACCAGATCCATATTTAACTTTACTTACTCTAAAACCGGAATGGTTAACACTCTCTCAATTCAAACTTATGATCCAACTAATAACGGCTGCAAAACAAACAGTGGCCAAGGCATGGAAATCTCCTACATTGGTACTAGCAGAAACAATTCACAGAATGAATAATACAATGTCCCATGCTAAGATGGTAGCCATCGATCAAAATCAAATTCCAAAATTTGAAAAACTTTGACATCCTTGGATAAAACAACAGTTCCTGTCAAACTTCAATGACTCTGTCCTGTTGCCATGGTAACAGATTAAATGACTTACAGAGACACCCATTCTAAGGCTTCAAAGAGAACTAAAAAGAATAATAAACTGACGAGCGGGACAACCTTGTGGACCATACCTCTACCTTTAAACCCTTTTTCTTCTTTCTCTTTCCTTTTCTCCACCTTACGATTAAAGCTCATTATCAGAATTTATTTGACCTATATACACTCTACTTGTAAACAATATGTATAGTAGGTATAAATCATTTAAATACCTACAAAAGTAACTAAGGAAATGATATATATCTTTAATTTAATTTAGGTTTACGTGAACCCAATGTTTAATATTTGAAATTTCATGATATTTACCTATGTAAACCCTACTGTAAAACAATGAGCTTACTTTATAGATCCTTGTAAACTTACTTTATGTATCTTTATAACATTGTATACTCAATAAACTTCTTTTGACAAGGAAATAACCTCAATATCATGAGGTATCTGTTTCTGGGCATTACCTTGGAGTATACTGGCATGTGGTGGAGGGGGTGGGTTGACCAATAGGAGAGCAAAGTGTTTTTTTTTTTTTTTGTGAGTCCCATGTTAAATGTGAGCCCTAAAAAAACCTTCAACTCCTCCACCGTTAGGTCTCTCCACTCATAGGGACGGGCATAGTAGGACGTTGGATTATTCAAAATGAATTGCTGTGCATAAAGGTTGCACTGGGCCACAATATTTGACAGCATGTCCTCGGTAAAAAATAAATTAAAAAAATCTATTGGGGAAAAATTCTCCGTGTTCACCTGGACTCCTGGCTGGACAGTGAAAGGGGGAATTTTGGCTTCTCCTGAATTAGGAGGAAGCCACAAGGGGTTCTGCAGGGCATAGGGAAGGCTGGCATGGGTCCTTGGCCTTTCTTGCAGAGGCACTGTGGTGCTGGTGGATGGCACTGTGGTGCTGGTGGATGGGACTGCCGTGCTGGTAGATGCCACTGCCTCCCCTCCAAACGCCTTCGTTTGGTGGGCCGAATCTCTTCCTCCTCTGAGTCACTCAGTGTTCCACTACTGAGGACTGGCTCATAATTTATGTCCGAGTCGGAAAGGGAATCCGAAAAAGAGCTCCCCATTGCTCTCGTCGGCCTGGGACAATATTTGGTACGCCTCCTGGGCGGAAAATCTTCTTTTGGACATGGTTGCTAAGCCTGCACTGATGAGGCGGCACTGATGAGGTGGAACAGATGTGCAGATGTGCACTGATGAGATGGCACAGATGGGGCGGCACAGATGGGCACTGATGAGGCGGCACAGATGTGCACTGAGTCAGCACAGATGGGCACCGAGTGGCACAGGTGGGCACTGATTGTGCAGCTGGACACTGATCACCGCTGGGCAGACAGGTGGGCACCGATTGGCACCAATGGGCACTGTACTGATGGGCACTGGGCACAGTAAAAGGCTCAGTAAAACTCAGATTGCTGACAGATCTCTCTCTCCTCACACGCTGTCTCTGTGTGAGGAGAGAGAGCCGGCAATGAGAGATGATCTCAAATGTTTACATTTGAGATCACCGCTCATTGGCCATGGCGATCGCGCTGTAAATGGCCGCTGTGGGACACGGCCAACACAGAATTTTCCCGTTGCGCGCTCGTGAGCGCGCACGGGGAGTGAGGAAAGGGGAGGCCGTCATATGACGGCCTCCCGGGAATTGACATCCGCGCTGTAGCCGTCATTCGGCTATGGCCGGATGTCAGGAGGTTAAGCACCCATTCCCTGGGGATCTTGTTGTGATCCCAGGAGAGCCCCCCACACATAGAAAAGGATTCAGGTCAAATGTAAGTACAACCTCTAGCATATTACACTACCTTCTATTTGCAAATACAATATTAGTGTATACTATACAATAGGGATGAGCTTCGTGTTCGAGTCGAACCCATGTTCGACTCGAACATCGGCTGTTCGCCTGTTCGCCGAATTGCGAACGATATGGGCCGTTCGCGCCAAATTCGTGTGGCGCGTCACGGCCCATAATTCACTGCGGCATGGCAGTGCATTGCTTGCTGATGATTGGCCAAGCATGCACTATGACCCGCATGCTTGGCCAATCACAGCGCCGCCTGAACAGAGAGCCATAATTGGCCAAAGCCAAGGAGGCTTTGGCCAATTATGGCTCAGGGGATTTAGTACACGCCCCACACTATATAAGGCCGCCTGCACGGCGGCCCTGTGTAGTGTGTGTTCCGGCGTTCATTGAGAGAGAGAGAGAGAGAGACAGACAGTGTCATTTGATTTGAGTTAGATAGATTAGGCAGAACAGTCAGTCAGTTAGCTGCACTTACAGTGTATTGTGTATATATATGCATCCCAGGTGTTGCATATATATATATACACTGTATTCAGTTTAGCTAGATCCATTCCTGTTATCTTCTAGACTATTTACATTTAGTGCAGTGCGTCCTGCTCACAGTGTTCAGCTAGATCCGTTCCTGTTATCTTCTAGACTATTTACATTTAGTGCAGTGCGTCCTGCTCACAGTGTTCAGCTAGATCCGTTCCTGTTATCTTCCTACTGACAGGCAGGCTTGTCTGGTTACAGTATATAAAGCTACCTGAAGAAAATTACTGGTGTTCTATTTGATCCTATTAGTACCACGGTCAGGCAGCTAGACTATTTACATTTAGTACAGTGCGTCCTGCTCACAGTGTTCAGCTAGATCCGTTCCTGTTATCTTCCTACTGACAGGCAGGCTTGTCTGGTTACAGTATATAAAGCTACCTGAAGAAAATTACTGGTGTTCTATTTGATCCTATTAGTACCACGGTCAGGCAGCTAGACTATTTACATTTAGTACAGTGCGTCCTGCTCACAGTGTTCAGCTAGATCCGTTCCTGTTATCTTCCTACTGACAGGCAGGCTTGTCTGGTTACAGTATATAAAGCTACCTGAAGAAAATTACTGGTGTTCTATTTGATCCTATTAGTACCACGGTCAGGCAGCTAGACTATTTACATTTAGTACAGTGCGTCCTGCTCACAGTGTTCAGCTAGATCCGTTCCTGTTATCTTCCTACTGACAGGCAGGCTTGTCTGGTTACAGTATATAAAGCTACCTGAAGAAAATTACTGGTGTTCTATTTGATCCTATTAGTACCACGGTCAGGCAGCTAGACTATTTACATTTAGTACAGTGCGTCCTGCTCACAGTGTTCAGCTAGATCCGTTCCTGTTATCTTCCTACTGACAGGCAGGCTTGTCTGGTTACAGTATATAAAGCTACCTGAAGAAAATTACTGGTGTTCTATTTGATCCTATTAGTACCACGGTCAGGCAGCTAGACTATTTACATTTAGTACAGTGCGTCCTGCTCACAGTGTTCAGCTAGATCCGTTCCTGTTATCTTCCTACTGACAGGCAGGCTTGTCTGGTTACAGTATATAAAGCTACCTGAAGAAAATTACTGGTGTTCTATTTGATCCTATTAGTACCACGGTCAGGCAGCTAGACTATTTACATTTAGTACAGTGCGTCCTGCTCACAGTGTTCAGCTAGATCCGTTCCTGTTATCTTCCTACTGACAGGCAGGCTTGTCTGGTTACAGTATATAAAGCTACCTGAAGAAAATTACTGGTGTTCTATCCCAGCTTAGTGCAGCTACAGGCCATTAGTATGTCTGGAAGGCCAAGAAGGAGAGGCAGACAGTCACAAGCCAATAAGAGAGGGCAAGCAGGCTCTGTGTCTAGTGCTGGTCGTGGAGACGGTGCATCCTCATCAGCACGTGGCCATGGGACACGCTGGGCCTTTTTTTCGGCAGCTGGCCGTGTTGAGCCGCAACATGCGGAAGACTTGGTCGAGTGGATGACCAAGCCGTCCTCATCCTCCTCATCCTCTCTCACCCATGCCCAGGGTGCTTTGTCTGGCAAAGCAGCGGCCTCTTCCCTCAGCTCAATGTCATCAGTGACTCCTTCCCTAGCTCCACCATGTCCTCATGAGGATTCCCTCGAACTGTTTGACCACAGTGTTGGGTACATGCTCCAGGAGGATGCCCAGCGTTTGGAAGGCTCTGATGATGATACTGAGCTCGATGAAGGCAGTAACATGAGCACGGACAGAGGGGGTGCCCAAGAAGGACAGCAATCTGGCAGTCATGCTCCCCCTGCTGCAGCATACTGCCAGGTTTGCTCCAGTGATGAGGAGGGAGGGGATGATGAGGTCACTGACTCAACGTGGGTGCCTGATAGGAGAGAGGAGGAGGAGGAGGAGGAGGAGGCGGCACATCACCAACGAGGCAGGATGCCCTCCAGGGGCCAGCCTAAGGGCAGCACATTGACTGCATCACACCCCAAAGCTCCACATGTGCAGGGCGCTGCAGTCTCTGCGCGTTATTCAAAAAGTTCTTTGGTGTGGGCCTTTTTTGAGACCAGTGCATCAGATCGCACCGCTGCTATTTGCAACATATGTCTCAAGCGTATCTCACGTGGCCAAAACATCTCCCGCTTGGGTACCACATGCTTGACCAGACATATGTTGACCTACCATGCAGTTCGTTGGCAAGCGTATCTAAAAGACCCACACCAAAGAACAAAGAGGATCTCTCCTTGCTCCTCATCAGCTGAGATTTCCAACCCCACTAGACCTCCAGTCCTCTCTGAGACCTGCAGTGAGAGGAATGAAGGTGTAGAATTAGGTGTGTCACAGCCAAGTACTTGTGGGCAATCTGCTTTTGGTACACCGACGTCAGATTGTACCAGGCAAATTTCCCTGCCCCAGCTGCTGCACCGCCGAAAGAAGTTTGCTCCCAGCCATCCACATGCCCAGCGGTTGAATGCTAGCTTGGCAAAATTGCTAGCACTTCAACTGCTGCCTTTTCAGTTGGTAGACTCTGCCCCCTTCCGTGAGTTTGTGGAATGTGCGGTTCCTCAGTGGCAGGTACCCAAACGCCACTTTTTCTCACGGAAGGCGATTCCGGCTCTCTACCGGCATGTGGAAGGCAATGTCCATGCCTCGCTGGACAGGGCGGTCAGCGGTAAGGTGCATATTACCGCTGACTCATGGTCCAGCAGGCATGGACAGGGACGTTACCTAAGTTTCACGGCACATTGGGTGACTCTGCTGGCAGCTGGGAAGGATGCAGGACAAGGTGCAGTAGTGTTGGAGGTTGTTCCACCACCACGCCTCCAAAATGCTGATTGTGACACACCTCTCTCCTCCACCCCCTCCTCTTCTTCTTCCTCCATGGCCTCTTCCTCGGAACCAGCGGTGCTCCATAGTCGTTCAAGGGGCTACGCAAGTACGCAGGCCAAAAGATGCCATGCGGTGCTTGAGCTGGTGTGCTTGGGGGACAGGAGCCACACTGGGGCAGAGGTTCTGTCAGCTCTGCAGGGGCAGGTTCAGAGGTGGTTGACGCCACGCCAACTTAAGGCAGGAATGGTGGTTTGCGACAATGGCACCAACCTCCTCTCTGCCCTCCGACAGGGACAAATGACCCATGTGCCCTGTTTGGCTCACGTCCTTAACTTGGTGGTGCAGCGGTTCTTGGGCAGGTACCCGGGCTTACAGGATGTCCTGAGGCAGGCCAGGAAAGTCTGTGTGCATTTCCGCCGGTCATATAATGCCAGTGCTCGGCTGACGGACCTCCAAAAGGAGTTTAACCTGCCCAAGAACCGCCTAATCTGTGACATGCCCACCAGGTGGAACTCAACGTTGGCCATGCTGCAGCGGCTGCACACGCAGCAGAGGGCCATCAATGAGTACCTGTGCGACTATGGCACCAGGACAGGGTCAGGGGAGCTTGGTTTTTTTTCCCCACGCCAGTGGGCCATGATCAGGGATGCATGCACTGTCCTGTCACCATTTGAGGAGGCCACGAGGATGGTGAGCAGTGACAGTGCATGCATCAGTGACACTGTCCCCCTTGTCCACCTGTTGGAGCACACGCTGCGTGGAATAATGGAAAGGGCACTTGAGGCAGAACAGAGGCAGGAAGAGGAGGACTTCCTTAGCTCTCAAGGCCCCCTTTATCCAGACAGTGTTCCTGCATGCCCGCCGATCACACAGGAAGAGGACGAGGAGGAGGAGGAGGAGGAGGAAGATTGTGTCAGTATGGAGGTGGAGCCTGGCACTCAGCATCAGCAGCAGTCTTTAAGGGATCAGTCCCAAGAAACACATGGACTTGTACGTGGCTGGGAGGAGGTGGCTTCGGACGTTGTCATCCTTAGTGACCCAGAGGACTCCGGACCGAATGCCTCAGCAAACCTACGCTGCATGGCCTCCCTGATCCTGCAAAGCCTGCGTAAGGATCCTCGTATTCGTGGTATCAAGGAGAAGGACCAATACTGGCTGGCAACCCTCCTTGATCCACATTACAAGGGTAAGGTTGCGGACCTTATCTTGCCATCGCAGAGGGAGCAGAGGATGAAACATCTTCGGGAGGCCTTGCAGAAAGGTCTGTGCAATGCGTTCCCAGAGACTGGGAGGTTACAAACTCCTGTTTCTGGACAACGTGTTGCTGAGGCTTCGGTCAGTCAAAGAAGGAGCGGTGGAGAAGGTGGCCGTCTGACCGATGCGTTCAGACAATTTTTTGGTCCGCAGCCCCAAGGTATGATCGGTTCCAGCAACCATCGCCAGCGTCTGTTTTACATGGTGCAGGAATACCTAGGGGCAAGATCAGACTTGGACACCTTTCCCACCGAAAATCCTCTGGGTTACTGGGTCTTGAGGATGGATCACTGGCCAGAGCTTGCACAGTATGCAATTGAGCTACTGGCCTGTCCTGCATCCAGTGTTCTTTCGGAACGCACATTTAGTGCTGCTGGAGGCGTGGTAACCGATCACAGGGTGCGTCTGTCCACCGACTCGGTCGATCGGCTGACCTTCATAAAAATGAATGAGTCTTGGATCACCACCAGCTACCAAGCACCTGATGCTGATGTAACCGAATAATTTTTTTTTAAATCTCAGATCCCTTCAAAGACTGCCTATGCTGATGCTGAGTGACTATCCCTGAGTAATTATCCTCTTCCTCCTCAATCATCACGCTGATAGCTTGTAAGAACATTTTTGGTTCTGGGCGCCACCACCAGTGCCTAAGGCACAATTTTTCAGCCCCTGTTTAACAGGGGCGTGTTAATTACAATTTTTGATGTAATACTTTGCAGCAGGGCTCGTTCCTGCATTCCAACTAGAGTGTCTGTGAGGGGTTGCAGTGTTGTGGCACCAGCACCAGTGCCTAAGGCCCAATTTTTCTGCCCCTGTCTAACAGGGGCGTGTAATTACAATTTTTGATGCAATACTTTGCAGCAGGGCTCGTTCCTGCGTTCCAACTAGAGTGTCTGTGAGGGATTGCAGTGTTGTGGCACCAGCACCAGTGCCTAAGGCCCAATTTTTCTGCCCCTGTCTAACAGGGGCGTGTAATTACAATTTTTGATGCAATACTTTGCAGCAGGGCTCGTTCCTGCGTTCCAACTAGAGTGTCTGTGAGGGGTTGCAGTGTTGTGGCACCAGCACCAGTGCCTAAGGCCCAATTTTTCTGCCCCTGTCTAACAGGAGCGTGTAATTACAATTTTTGATGCAATACTTTGCAGCAGGGCTCGTTCCTGCGTTCCAACTAGAGTGTCTGTAAGGGGTTGCAGTGTTGTGGCACCAGCACCAGTGCCTAAGGCCTAATTTTTCAGCTCCTGTTCAACAGGGGCATGTAATTACAATTCTTGATCTAATATTTCACAGCAGGGCCCTGTGAGAGCTTACAGTGTTGTGGCCACAGCAACACCTAAGGCCCAAATTTCTGCTGAGTATATAGGGCAGGACCCTACTTTCAAACATCTAACTTACAAACGACTCCTACTTGCAAACGGAAGGAGACAACAGGAAGTGAGATGAAATCTACCCCTAGGAAGGGAAATTCTCTCCTGTAAGAGTTAATATGGGAAAACAATTTCTCCTTTCCACTGATGCTTTCCAATCCTTGTTCCACAAAAAACCCAAATTTTCAAAAAACATTTTTCATTGGGACAAAAAGTGAGGTGAAATCTTCTGAAGAGGAGGAAAGACAGCAAAACAAATGTCACAGGGGTGATAACCCTTCCCTATGTTTTCCAAAAAGCTTAAAAAAGATTTTTTGGCTGGAGCTAAACGCTTTAAAAATTTACCCGTTCAAAATTACAAAGAGATTCTACTTAACAACAAACCTACAGTCCCTGTCTTGTTTGCACCGCCTGTATACTGCTGTTCAGAGTATATAGGGCCTTTCCTTATTTTAATTTGGGTGCGGGGTTCCCCTTAATATCCATACAAGACCCAAAGGGCCTGGTAATGGACTGGGGGGTACCCATGCCGTTTGTCTCACTGATTTTCATCCATATTTCCATGACCCGACATGACATTAAACCCGCAAGCAGTTTTAAATGAGATTTTTTCCTTTAAAAAAGAAATTTGGTGCAGGGACTGTTCTAAACACGGGAAACACGAGCCACTTTACAGGCCTACTATAGACACACCCCAGGTACGATATTTAAAGGAATATTTCACTTTTTTTTTTTACTTTAAGCATCATTAAAATCACTGCTCCCGAAAAAATGGCCGTTTTTAAAAGTTTTTTTTGCATTGATACATGTCCCCTGGGGTAGGACCCGGGTCCCCAAAACCTTTTTAGGACAATACCATGCAAATTAGCCTTTAAAATGAGCACTTTTGATTTCGAACGTTCGAGTCCCATAGACGTCAATGGGGTTCTAACGTTCGTGCGAACTTTCAGTCCGTTCGCAGGTTCTGGTGCGAACCGAACCGGGGGTGTTCGGCTCATCCCTACTATACAACCTTGATATATCCAACATTTTCAGCGTTTTATTCAGTACTTTTTATCATTTCATATTTATTTTAAGAGCTAGTCATCTGTGCCATATACTACTGATACTATGGCACTGACACAAAAACACTATCCTTCACTATCATTCACCATTCGGATCACCTCACATTTAATTCAGAGACTACACCATTTAGGCCATACACTATAGGTATATGGTGTAAATATAACCACCACTTAATATCATTAAATTACTCATTCAGTCACATCAGTCCTTCACGCACGTTTATCATTTTTAGTTTGTTTGTTTTGCAGTTTCTTTGTTCTTTTTTCTTTTTTGTTCATTTTTTCACTTGCTCATACACACATGTTCACACACCCATTCACACCTTTGCACACTCATGTCTTTTCACCTACACACTTGAATAATTTTTTGTTCACTTCTTTGATACATGCACTCATTCACTTCATTTATACTTACTTATAGTCAATATGTTATTTGATAAACAATACATTCTTCATCCCCCTTTATCGCATCCTCCCCTTGGTTAGGAAACCACAATAAGACAACCTAGATATAGCATTAGCAATATAGCTTAGTTCAGCATAGTGCATCCTTCTTTACATATATCGAGTTAAGAATCCAATAATTGTTTATATAGGTGGGAACATAGCTCATTGGGTGCTAGGACATCATTATTAAATGACAAAATACTTAATTATTTATTACAATGTACCTCAGGTGTCGTCCATCGCCCCCCCTATGCTGTCCCAATGGGGTGTGACTTCTTGCAAGCTCTTTGATGCTGGTACCCAATTGGAGGGGTGGGGATTGACGCACGAGGATCCCTGGATCAGTGTCTTCTTTTTGGAAATCTCTGGATATGTGGCATTTTGTTCGAAACTCATCCTTTGAGTGGTAAATATAACAACATTATATATATATATATATATATATATATATATATATATATATATATATTATATATATATATATATATATATATATATATATATATATATATATATATATATATATATATATATATATATATATATATATATATATATATATAAAATTATATAGCACTTAGTATGATACAAGGTATTGGAATATTAAACTTTTTGATATATTTCACCAGAATACAATCCCCTGAAGACCGCAACAGCACAGGTCAAAACGCGTTGGGGTATTCATGTGGATGTCTGTCAACCAATTGATTTTATGTTTTATATGCATTGTATTAAACTCAGATGGAATATTCTGAGATATGTCCGAAACCAGAGTTCTGTATTTGTATAATAATTTCAATGAATGACCTGCAATTTGTTTTTTGCACAATAAATGATTTTATTATATATTATATTTTTATTCTTTTTTTGATGTATACATCATAATTGCCGCTAAAAAACCCCTTGGGGGATTTCCCAATTTTTCTTTCGCAATACTGTTTGGGGTGTGCAGCTGACTCTAATCCATGTGTTTTTTTCCATTGTTTAGACTATTATTATTATTATACCTCTTTCAGACTTTGCCAATAGTCATCCTAGAGTCCTTTCTGAAATCAGTGCACTTTTATCAGCTTTATTTGGGCAAAAAAACATCCACGCTTTTCTTTCCATTATGTGGCTATGCCAAAAACCCAGGGAGGTATTGCTGTCCCAGATCCGATAAGATACTACAAGGCAGTGCACCTTGCTAGGGTACTAGCTTGGTGCAGAGACGAGGGAAACAAAGCCTGGGTAGTGATTGTACAATCATGATTCCACTCCGATGTCTGCCATGGCTACAGCCAAGAATATTGGGAACCTTTAAGACACCATCCCCTAATAGGAGCAACCCTAAGAGTAATTCAACAAAGTTATATGTTTTCAAAATTAGATGGGGAAATTACCCAGCTCTACCCAGTCCTGGGAAACCCGTTATTCCCTCCAGGCTATACAGATAGGCGTTTAAACAAACTCTGAGATGTGGTAAATTTCCGATTAGGTAACTTCCTTGAAACATCAAGGTCAAAGACTAGAAAGGAAATACAGTGTCTGTTTGACCCGCCACTGGATCCGTGGTGAATGCAATAGCTTACCCATTTTCTTAGCTCCCTTACACATGGAGAGATATCAGACCGCTCAAATACACCATTGGAAGACCTGTGTCTGCTAGAAACACCGTCTACCCGTGGGGTATCTGAGGTATAGAAAATGTTAATAGAGCCCCCTGTGGGCTTTGTTCCAAGATTCCTTCAGAAATGGGAAAGAGACTTAGATATTATATTCTCTAAAGAGCAACAAAGTCACATTTTATATTTTGCCTATTATTCCTCAACAGCTAGTAATTACCAAGAGCTATGCTATAAAATCCTTACAAAGTGGTATAAAGTTCCTTCACTGCTAAGAAAAATATAACCGGAAAAGACGAATATTTGCTGGCGCTGTGGAGAATCAGAGGGTAATATGCATCACATCTTCTGGTCATATGTCAGAAGATACTTGACTTTTGGTCCAAAGTGCGAGATACTATAGGACAGTTAAGGGATTATGACATGGGATCTGACCCAGCTAGATACCTTCTTCATTTTTCAGATCTTTGAAAAGGTAAATATAGAAACTCGCTGGTCATTTATCTTTTGGATGTGACAAAGGCCTGTATCCCGGCCCTATGGAAGCAGGAACAACCCCCCTTGATCTCACTGTGGCTTAAAAAAATAGCAGATATATATGCTATGGAAAAAGGTATCGCAATTATGCAAGGTAAAGAGGAAAAATTCAACAAAAAATGGAAACCATGGTCCCTTTTTGCATGTACCAGGGAATATGGCTGTGTGCTAGTGAAAGGGGAGCAGGCAGCGCTTTAATCTACACTTTTAAAAAAAAAAAAATATTTTTCTTTCTTTTTTTCCCCGTTGTTTAATTAGTGTTTATATAGTAACTTTATATATTCAATGAAAATATAATCAATTTGCGTTAAGATATATTTTATGGTACGCATGCAATTTAAATGTGTTTGTAAAATGTGTTTGTTTATATGTATATAAACTGTGGAAAAAATAAAATATAGAATTTAAATAAATAAATAAGAATGCAAACTTTTTTTGTTATAACAAATTAAATTAAATAGAGAGAGGGAGGATGAGAGATAGAAAAAGGGGATAAGAGAGGTGACGGGTAAGGGAGGGATGATGAGGGGAGATAAGAAAGAGAGGATGCGCAGGGGAACGCATGGGAGTGACAGCAACACAGCCCGGCCAAGACAAGTGACTAAAAGCACAGAAACCGGAAGGAAGACCGGGTGAAGGTGGAAGTGCCTGGGACCCGCCGGATTGATCACAGGGCAGCGCTGGAGGGCTCAGTCTGACATGTAAGTGTACCCTAATGTGCTAATATGCTGTTCATACTAGTACATTATGGCATAACCTACCTCAGAGCCTCTAAAAAGTAGTAATGTTAGCAAAGTTTACTACTACTAATATCACAGGATCCCAGGAGCTTCTTATGGGGCCCCCTACTGACCAGGTGGCCATTGGGCAGTGCCCAAGTGCATAGTTGCCAACATTTAAAAAAAAATTTTCAGGGACACTTTTTAACCAGTGGTATATTTAGAGTAGCTGACATCCCTTATGTTACTCTATACAACACAGTAGTATTCACAAAATTAAATGAGTACTAATAACGGGCAGAACAAATGTGAGGACTGAGAAGATTTCCTTTTGGTTGAACTAACAAGTGTGCCCATTCTAGAGCTGGTAACATTGAGGATATTCAATATAATTTTAAAGAACTGTTTTTGTGGGAAAGAGGCATAGGGGAGGAGTATGGATGGTATAAAAGTGGGAAGTATGTGCAGGTGAGGGAGAGGAATTTGGAGGGTAAAACAGTGGGCACTATGTACAGGAGAGGAGTGTGGAGGGTATGGCAGTGGGCACTATGTACAGGAGAGGAGTGTGGGGTATTATAGTGGGCAGCAGGCACAGCAGAGGAGTGTGGAGGGTTGACAGTGGGCACTATGTACAGCAGACGAGTGTGGAAGGTATTATGGGGGCAGTATGTACAGGCGAAGAGTGTGGAGAGAGACAGTTGTCAGTATGTACAGGAGAGGAGTGTGGAGGGTATGATGGGGGCAGTTTGTACAGGAGACAAGTCTGGAAGGTATGATGGGGAAGTATGTACAGGAGAGGAGTGTGGAGGGTTTGACAGTGGGCAGAATGTACAGGAGAGGAGAGTGGATGGTTTGACAGTGGGCAGTATATACAGGAGAGGATTGTGGAGGGTATAATAGGGGCACTATGTATAGGAGAGAAGTTTGGAGGGTATGACAGTGAGCAGTTTGTATAGGAGAGTAGTGTGGAGAGTATGACATTGGGCACTATGTACACGAGAGAAGTGTATGACAGTGGGCAGTATGTACAGGAGAGGATTGCGGGGTGGGGGGTATGACAGTGGGCACTATGTATAGGAGAGAAATGTGGAGGGTATGACAGCAGGCACTATGTATAGAAGAGGAATGTGGGGCGTATGACAGTGACCAGTATGTACAGGAGAGGAGTGTGGAGAGTGACAGCGGGCACTATTTACAGGTGAGGAGGATGAAGGAATCTGGGAAGGAAAAATGTAATGAAAATGAAATTAAGCCAATTTAACAGAGACCATCCATAGTCGATCTATGTATGGGCTAGCTGGTTGTACACAAGTCAATCTATTAATTGACTTGAGTACAACCAGCCTGTAAGGTTTTTCCCAAAACAATCAGTGCTGCCAGCTATCGTTAGCAACACTGATCATTGTATTGTGTGGGTAGGGAAGGTTCCCCATTGGTAGAACATAATAACACTGCGGGAGTGATTCCCCTATCCACAGGTCAGCAGGTGAGAGGGTGTGTGGGGACAGGCTGGGGAGAGGTCTGTCAGCAGGGGGTGTGAGGTGGTTTTGGAAGGATATCAATCAGCCAGTGGGGGGAGTAACTGGAAGTGATATCTTTTGGAGTGGGGTCTGTCATCTGCAGGTTGGGAAATGGTCACCCGTGATATAAGTTGAAGGGAGGTGGCTAACATGGGAAGTGGCTGGGGAGTTACCTGGTTGGTGGTGAGTGTGAAATGGATTATGTGTTTCAAGTTTCTTTCACATGCCGTAATGCTTACTGCCCTCTGAAAAGTGATCTGTGATGGATTGCTTTTCAATGAGTGGTAAAGCAGCAGCTGACAGGCGTTCATGAGGTGCTACTGCCGCCTCCTTGTTTTTTTTGTTTTTTTTTACATTGCTAAATGGTAGTTTTACATTGTTGGACTATGCTGCTACTGCAAGCAAGTTTGACTTGCAGTTGCAGAGTGGTCACATTGAAATCAATAGGCGAGTTTGACCAGCGGTGCTGTCTGTCAAACTCTGCAGGTGTAAGGCACCTGTGATACGTAGTGTCCGAAGTGGAGCTTATGTGCTGAGGATTCAGTAGAAAACTTAGGCAGATCAAGTTGGCAACAAATCAGGCAAAGCAGTACACTATCAAAATCCAGAGAGTGGTCAGGCAGGTAAAAGGTCATACAAGAGCTGGCGGTGAAGTACAAAATCAGCAGGCTAGAGAGTAGTCAGGAATTCAGGCAGAAGTTCATATACGGTATTCAGAGTCACAAAGCAGTCACAACACCCAGGGAGCTCATCCACACAAATGGGCACTGAGAGATAGGAAGTGCTGCTATTTATGGGCTGCTTTGATTGTAGATTGTCCACAGATGGCAGCAGGTGGGGCTAGTGAGTCCAAGGTAATGCATCAAACTGAGAGAACATAGCCATAACTCCAGAGCTCTTCTGTGGCACAACAACTAAGACTGCAGCTGTGGGACCAGGAACATCCCAGTTTGAATACACCTAGGTAATCCCCTCCTATTAGTCTGCAACCATTTCCCCCTACCCCCATCACTTCTCTGCAAGAATCTCCCCCCACTACTCTGCAAGTATTTCTGACTCACTACTCTGCAAGCATTTCCCTCCCCCATCCCCTACTCTACAAGCACCCTCCTCTTTCCCCACTACTCTGCAAGCATTCACCACACCATACATTTGTATACCATTTACAGTATATCACCTTAAGGCGACGCTGAAGTTGCATTGTATGACAGCCATATAACAATTCAAGGACTGAGTCTGTACAACTTTATTTATACCCTGCATAGAACTTTGAAGTTATATTACATTACCTGGCTTATATACACATGTGCGTGAAGCATGGTTAATACTATAATATTTTGCATTTGGATTATATGGAAATCATTTGGAGACTGATATATGACAGTCCTGGAATAAGGTCTTTCCGACGGATGTTGGCTCAAACTTGTCTTGCATACACACGGTCACACAAAGTTGTCGGAAAATCCGATCGTTCTGAACGCGGTGATGTAAAACACGTATGTCGGGACTCTAAACGGGGCAGTAGCCAATAGCTTTCATCTCTATTTATTCTGAGCATGCGTGGCACTTTGTGTGTCGGATTTGTGTACACACGATCGGAAATTCCGACAACGGATTTTGTTGTCGGAAAATTTTATAGCCTGCTCTCAAACTTTGTGTGTCGGAAAATCCGATGGAAAATGTGTGATTGAGCCTACACACGCTCGGAATTTCCAACAAGGTCCTATCACACATTTTCCGTCGGAAAATCCGACCGTGTGTACGGGGCATAACAGTTGATTGAAACTATCGACACAAGGGGCATGAAAGTGGGGCTTTTCTTTCTTAAAAGTTTTTAAAACAAAATAATCATTATGGCTGTTATAGATACAATTTTGTCTAGTAAATGTAATAAAAATCTTTTTATATTCCTATAGATGGTTGTGATACTAAGCTTTTTTTGTATAAGGTCCCAAATGAATATTTTATTTATGTCTTAGTCAGTAAAATAACACTTGGCTATGATACCTCATAACTAGGGATGAGCTTCGAGTTCGAGTCGAACTCATGTTCGACTCGAACATTGGCTGTTCGCAAGTTCACCGAACAGCGAACAATTTGGGGTGTTCGCGGCAAATTCGAATGCCGCGGAACACCCTTTAAAAGTCTATGGGAGAAATCAAAAGTGCTAATTTTAAAGGCTAATATGCAAGTTATTGTCATAAAAAGTGTTTGGGGACCTGGGTCCTGCCCCAGGGGACATGGATCAATGCAAAAAAAAGTTTTAAAAACGGCCGTTTTTTCAGGAGCAGTGATTTTAATAATACTTAAAGTCAATCAATAAAAGTGTAATATCCCTTTAAATTTCGTACCTGGGGGGTGTCTATAGTGTGCCTGTAAAGGGGCGCATGTTTCCTGTGTTTAGAACAGTCTGACAGCAAAATGACATTTTGAAGGAAAAAACTCATTTAAAACTACCCGCGGCTATTGCATTGCCGACAATACACATAGAAGTTCATTGATAAAAACGGCATGGGAATTCCCCAAAGGGGAACCCCGAACCAAAATTAAAAAAAAAAAATGACGTGGGGGTCCCCCTAAATTCCATACCAGGCCCTTCAGGTCTGGGATGGATATTAAGGGGAACCCCGGCCAAAATTTAAAAAAAAAAATGACGTGGGGTTCCCCCTAAATTCCATACCAGACCCTTCAGGTCTGGTATGGATTTTAAGGGGAACCCCGCGCCAAAAAAAAAAAAAAAAACGGCGTGGGGTCCCCCCAAAAATCCATACCAGACCCTTATCCGAGCACGCAACCTGGCAGGCCGCAGGAAAAGAGGGGGGGACAAGAGTGCGGCCCCCCCTCCCTCCTGAACCGTACCAGGCCACATGCCCTCAACATTGGGAGGGTGCTTTGGGGTAGCCCCCCAAAACACCTTGTCCCCATGTTGATGAGGACAAGGGCCTCATCCTCACAACCCTGGCCGGTGGTTGTGAGGGTTTGCGGGCGGGGGGCTTATCGGAATCTGGAAGCCCCCTTTAACAAGGTGACCCCCAGATCCCGGCCCCCCCCCTGTGTGAAATGGTAAGGGGGTACATAAGTACCCCTACCATTTCACGAAAAAAGTGTCAAAAATGTTAAAAATGACAAGAGACAGTTTTTGACAATTCCTTTATTTAAATGCTTCTTCTTTCTTCTATCTTGCTTCATCTTCTGGTTCTTCTGGCTCTTCTGGTTCTTCTGGTTCTTCCTCCGGCGTTCTCGTCCAGCATCTCCTCCGCGGCGTCTTCTGTCTTCTTCTCCTCGGGCCGCTCCGCACCCATGGCATGGGGGGGAGGCTCCCGCTCTTCTCTTCTTCTTTTCTTCTTTTCTTCTTTTCTTCTCTTCTTCTCTTCTTCTTCATTTTCTTCTCCGGGCCGCTCCGCAATCCATGCTGGCATGGAGGGAGGCTCCCGCTGTGTGACGGCGCTCCTCGTCTGACAGTTCTTAAATAACGGAGGGGGGCGGGGCCACCCGGTGACCCCGCCCCCCTCTGACGCACAGTGACTTGACGGGACTTCCCTGTGGCATTCCCCGTGACGTCACAGGGAAGTCCCGTCAAGTCACCGTGCGTCAGAGGGGGGCGGGGTCACCGGGTGGCCCCGCCCCCCTCCGTTATTTAAGAACTGTCAGACGAGGAGCGCCGTCACACAGCGGGAGCCTCCCTCCATGCCAGCATGGATTGCGGAGCGGCCCGGAGAAGAAAATGAAGAAGAAGAGAAGAAGAGAAGAAGAGAAGAAAAGAAGAAAAGAAGAAGAGAAGAAGAGAAGAGCGGGAGCCTCCCCCCCATGCCATGGGTGCGGAGCGGCCCGAGGAGAAGAAGACAGAAGACGCCGCGGAGGAGATGCTGGACGAGAACGCCGGAGGAAGAACCAGAAGAACCAGAAGAGCCAGAAGAACCAGAAGATGAAGCAAGATAGAAGAAAGAAGAAGCATTTAAATAAAGGAATTGTCAAAAACTGTCTCTTGTCATTTTTAACATTTTTGACACTTTTTTCGTGAAATGGTAGGGGTACTTATGTACCCCCTTACCATTTCACACAGGGGGGGGGCCGGGATCTGGGGGTCACCTTGTTAAAGGGGGCTTCCAGATTCCGATAAGCCCCCCGCCCGCAGACCCCCACAACCACCGGCCAGGGTTGTGGGGATGAGGCCCTTGTCCTCATCAACATGGGGACAAGGTGTTTTGGGGGGCTACCCCAAAGCACCCTCCCAATGTTGAGGGCATGTGGCCTGGTACGGTTCAGGAGGGAGGGGGGGCCGCACTCTCGTCCCCCCCTCTTTTCCTGCGGCCTGCCAGGTTGCGTGCTCGGATAAGGGTCTGGTATGGATTTTTGGGGGGACCCCACGCCGTTTTTTTTTTTTTTTTGGCGCGGGGTTCCCCTTAAAATCCATACCAGACCTGAAGGGTCTGGTATGGAATTTAGGGGGAACCCCACGTCATTTTTTTTTTTAATTTTGGCCGGGGTTCCCCTTAATATCCATACCAGACCTGAAGGGCCTGGTATGGAATTTAGGGGGACCCCCACGTCATTTTTTTTTTTTTAATTTTGGTTCGGGGTTCCCCTTTGGGGAATTCCCATGCCGTTTTTATCAATGAACTTCTATGTGTATTGTCGGCAATGCAATAGCCGCGGGTAGTTTTAAATGAGTTTTTTCCTTCAAAATGTCATTTTGCTGTCAGACTGTTCTAAACACAGGAAACATGCGCCCCTTTACAGGCACACTATAGACACCCCCCAGGTACGAAATTTAAAGGGATATTACACTTTTATTGTTTGACTTTAAGCATTATTAAAATCACTGCTCCTGAAAAAACGGCCGTTTTTAAAACTTTTTTTTGCATTGATCCATGTCCCCTGGGGCAGGACCCAGGTCCCCAAACACTTTTTATGACAATAACTTGCATATAAGCCTTGAAAATTAGCACTTTTGATTATTCATGTTCGTGTCCCATAGACTTTAACGGTGTTCGCATGTTCGAACGAACTTTTTTCCTGTTCGCATGTTCTGGTGCGAACCGAACAGGGGGGTGTTCGGCTCATCCCTACTCATAACCAAAACAGTTACATTTTTCATAAGGGATTAGGAAAACTCTGCTCAGCAATATTAACATCTGAACTGGATAATTAACAAAGCTGCAGTGCAGTTTCATAAAAACTCTCCCTTTATTTGAAAAACAGTAGTTGTGATGTTTCTTATACCCATCAATTAATCCTGTGTGAAAAATCATCTCTTTTGCCTAGTGTAGCTGCTGCTTGTGGGATAGGACACAGAAATAACATGCATAGGTACATTTCTAAAAATAAATAAATTAAGATTGGAGTCAGTAATCAGTGGACACTGTTAAAGTCTAAACATTAGATAAAAAACATATTATTCACCAAAGAGTTAAGTAGGATACTACAGGGAAAAAAATAGGTTATAGGAAATTCAAGGAAACAAAGTGTAGCTGTTAGATAAGTGTATAAAAATAGATAAAAGCAGGCCAAACACATTATCACTGTTGCCAAATCGCTGAAAGAGGATGCAATTGTTAAATCTATTAAGAACACAGAACTTTTTTTTGGTTCATCAGTGATGGAAGAAAAAAAATACAATGGGATCACTAAAATTAAAACACTTATGCTGATGGAGACCTGGATGTAGCAAACTATTTAAACAATTACTTCTGTTAAGAAATAAATTGCACTAAAAATAACAAGTTATGGGATCATATTGGTTCTAGTAACAAAGGTTTGCTTTCAGGATTTCTGAAAGCAGAGTTTCTGGTAGCAGAGTTAAAGCTTAATAAAGCAATAGGTGCTAATGATATTCAAGCCAGAGTTCTAAGAGAATTTCAAGGTATAGTGTGTTTTTTTTTTAAATTGATTTCTTCTAAGAAGAGAAGTACCCACTGACTAGTAGGCAGCTATTATTTACCTAAAAAATGGAGGGGACACTAGAGAGAAGAAAAGAAAGTTGCTGCTCACCCCTTAAAAATTGGAACAAAAAGGAAAATTTCCCCACATTGGGGTTTTTAGGCAGCACAATAACAGATGTAGTCAATGTTGTATGAAAAAGTGTAACAATTTTATTGGATTATGTACCATCAGAGTTAAAAACAATGAGCTCCAGTGGGAATTATTTTAAAAATTGGCTAAACATACATAAGCAGACATGTGTTCATAACAATACTTTATATCATGAACATTAAATCTGACGCGTTTCAACCCCTAAGCTTGGGGTCTTCTTCAGAGGATCAGTCTAATGGGGAGGACACGAAAATAGAGTTGATATATACATATAGGTTCCATTCGTAAATATAATATAAACTACATTGATTATGTGATACATCAATACAGTATAGTTACCAAATGAGTGTATATCCAACGAAAAACACAGATTCCCACAAGGAGATCCCTTTAAAAGATATATTGCTTTGCCCTCTTCCCCAGGGGAGGATTCCAGTCTCCTCTACCGCTGTCCCAGCCCAGACCAGGAACGTGAGAAGCAACGTGGCTTACGAGAGGTCACACTTTTTTCAGCACCACCCGCCAGAGCAGACAACCGGCCAAAAGGCACCAAAACACCTGCGATGAAAGTTTGCAAGGAAAAATAAGTAATAACCCATAATGGGGTAGTTAGATTTGATCTATGGGCTAAAGAAGCCACTGAGGGATCAAGGGCATTGTAGATATAATATGTATGGCTCAAGCCAAGAGGGGTCGGAACCATATTTAACTGGTGTATGTTTGAAGAGAGATGCCCTATAAGGTACAAAGCTGCAAAAATATTGATAGATATTCTATCTGTGTTAAAGGAAAAATGGTAGTGACGGAGTGAAAAGAAAGTAAAAAAGAGTGAAAAAAAGAAAGTAAAAAAGAAAGGGTGGAGGAGTGAAATAAAGCATGCAGTCTGAGTGTGATAAAATGTAATCAAGCATAATTGGTGCAAACAAATGCAAATGAGTGGAGGGGGGGGATAGGGGAGGGAGAAAAGGGACTGTAGGGGAGTAGTAGTGTGGAAAAAATAAATAAATAAACAAATAAATAAATAAAATTATTACCTCAAAAGGTGCTAAATAGCGCATGTGGATGCATCAAATTGTCCCATATGGCTAGAATGTTGCCTGTTAGCCAACCCGGGATTGGTAACAAGCTGCATAGGACTCAGGGGGTGATATCCAAAAACTGAGTCAACCAGTCTAAGAATAAACAAAGTATATAGTTGTAAGGAATATGACCACATATATTATCAGTAGTCAAAAGATAGTAACAATAGTAAGAGTCGGTAAACCACGACTATATGGGGCAATACGATGCTATAACAACACATGGCTATGTAAATGTACTTACTATGTGGTAACCAGAGTGGCAGCAGGAATGGTAGCAGACAATGTAGTTTATATTATATTTACGAATGGAACCTATATGTATATATCAACTCTATTTTCATGTCCTCCCCAGCAGACTGATCCTCTGAAGAAGACCCCAAGCTTAGGGGTTGAAATGCGTCAGGTTTAATGTTCATGATATAAAGTATTGTTATGAACACGTCTGCTTATGTATGTTCAGCCAATTTTTAAAATAATTCCCACTGGAGCTCATTGTTTTTAACTCTGATGGTACATTATCCAATAAAATTGTTACACTTTTTCATACAACATTGACTACATCTGTTATTGTGCTGCCTAAAAACCCCAATGTGGGGAAATTTTCCTTTTTGTTCCAATTTTTAAGGGGTGAGCAGCAACTTTCTTTTCTTCTCTCTAGTGTCCCCTCCATTTTTTGAAATATATTTGGGTGGTTAAACACCCCTTTCCCCAATGACACATGAGAGTGGAAACATGAGCTTCAGTATATAGGATTGATCGTTCATATGTTGTGACAATCTTTTGCAAAAGTGATTGGTTTTGATGTCAATATGAGTCATTTTCAGGGTACAGAATGGGTGAATCTAATGTCGGGCTATGAAACAGATTTTGAACAGGGGGACAGAGCAAAAACCCAGATCTCATCCCTCTTTCATAAATTAAATAGAACACTTGAGAAAAAATCAGCATTATTCTGGCACATTAAAACTTTAAATAGATACAAGGAAGACAAAATCAATCCTTTAGGTCTACGGATCCAAATATTTCCTAATTTGGACCAGATTAGTGCTGAATGTAAAAGTGAATGGGAGGCTAATCTAAATGCCTGCTCCCAGGAGATGATGGCCATCCTTACCAGGGAATATAATAAACAAATGGTATCATTGGATAGGGAAATTGACAACATAGATACCTCTCTGAGACCCTTTATGCAGCACACCCTGTACTCGGATCTACAGGCAGATCTTCGGAACTGCCTGTCGACCTATAACAGAAATGTGCTGCAGAAAAAGGAGTCGAAGTTTTGGAGGGATCATGCCGCCTTCTCTGAAGGACGAGCATATAAATGGAATAACAAGTCCAAAACAAATTTTCAAAAAAACAGACAATATGTGGCACAACAACAATCTAAACTAAGTAGCAACACATCGAAGCCCAAAAAAGACCCTGATTCTAATCAGAACTCAAAAATACCCAAGGAACGTGGTAAATTTAAGAGAAGCCGTAACAACAAGGGCTCCCCGGAACAAGAAAGAAAAAAACGGACCATGGAGGCCAACCTGGAGCCTAACCTGGGGGTCCACATTAGCGAGGTGAAACATATGGGACCTAAATCTGATATAACAAACATAGCCATGAATGAAACAAATACCTCACCAAACATTCCTGCAATTACAACACACCCAAATCCACTGGTAGGATGTCAAAAACTTGGATCACAGAATCCTTTAAACCAAGCACAGGGATTCTCTCCATCCCAAATGAACAGGGGAGTAGGAAATCTGGATGCTTATGTCACGCGGATTCCAATGAATCCTTCAGCGTGATCAACTTGTCCTCCTATTCGCTATCCGCAGCGGAAATCGACGTATTGTCGCGCGGTTTGACTTTTTGTCCACAAGAAAACTTCGATTTATTCGAAGTGGTCACTGACCTACAATTATTTGCACGTCGGCTACTCTTGAAGAGCCTTCATGCAAAAACTGACACTAACTTAGACATGACGGAGTGGGCCACCTTCAGCATGAAGGAATTTAAAGCATTGCGTGATTTAACGCTTTTGTTCCAAGAAAATAACACCTTAGATCTTATAGACCAAATTGATCTAGAAACCCTACTTGAAAGTGCCAATGAACCTACTCAGAACCCTGCAATAAACCTTAAAAAACCTCTGGAAAATTTCCACCTCTTAGTTTGAATTCAAACATAGAGATTTTTGTAAAACAAACAATTAGAGACATATCTAAACTTGCACACAAGAAAGTATGCTCACAAAATCTGACTGCTGAGGAATCGGCAGCTATTGATTCTTTGTGTAACAATGTAGAAATTACAATAAAACCTTCTGACAAAGGAGGTAACGTAGTCCTGATGGACAATCAGGACTACGTACGGATGTGCCAAAACATCTTAGATAATGATGAATGGTATAAAACCATTCCGAGTAAATTCATACAAAAGTCTTATACCAAATTCTATGATCTAATACAGTCCGCTCTGGACAAAGAAGTCATTACTAGAGACCAGTGTGAATTCATTCGAACCAAGCACGCACGTATGGCTACTTTTTACAGCTTGCCCAAAATCCATAAGAACCAAACCAAACCTCCCGGAAGATCAATTGTTTCCGGGAATGGAGGAATCTCAGAAAACTTGAGTAAAGTGATTGACTCATTCTTGCAACCATTCGTCACGAGTATGCCCTCGTTCCTTAAGGATACAATGCATTTACTCCAATTGATTCAGGAAGTATCCCTTCCACCTAATTCATTTTTTGTGGCCATTGATGTTGAAGCCCTGTACAGCTCGATCCCCCATAACAAGGGGATCGAGGCTGTGCGGGCACTTCTTCTAAGAACTAACAGATATGATGGAGCTCTGAGTGAGTTCATCATCAATGGCCTTGAATATATTCTGAATCATAACTTCTTCCTTTTTGACAACTCCCACTACCTCCAGGTGCAGGGTGTGGCTATGGGCACTTGTTATGCCCCGGCCTACACCAACCTGTACCTGGGGGAGTGGGAGAGGGTGCTCGGAGAGGATGAGGGCCTCGCCACATACATGAGCTGCATACGTATGTGGCGACGATACATCGATGATGTCCTCCTGGTTTGGGAGGGACCCGAAGAATTACTATTGAAGTTCTTTGACCACATCAATCATAATGAACGCAATCTTAAGTTCACTATGATTTATGATCGTGATCAAATAAACTTCCTGGATGTGCAGTTGAGACGTACTTCTGAGGATCTCATCTCTAGCACCCTATTTCGGAAAAGCACCGCAGGAAATACCATCCTCCATGCGGATAGCTTTCATCCTACAGGTTTGAAGAGATCCATTCCATATGGACAGTACCTGCGTTTACGCAGGAACTGCTCTGATGAGGTCCTCTTTAAACAGGAAGCACAGAAACTACAAACCAGATTACTAGCACGAGGTTACAGCCGCTCAAATCTACGCAATGCGTACAATCGTGCAGCTGCACAATCCAGACATACGTTACTGTTTGGGGAAAGGGCCAGGGGCGACCCTGGTATGGATCCCACCAGGGTAATCCTACGCTTCTCCAAACAACACAACGAAATCAGAAACATTATCCGCAAGCACTGGCCCATACTCCGAGATGATCCAAAAGTTAGTAGGTTCATTGCAGACACCCCCTCAATCACCTATAGACGAGCAACCTCACTAAGAGATAAGTTAATTCAGAGTGAGTTCAAAACTGCACAAAAAAGACGTAGGCATTGCTCCATTCTGGGATCTTTCCCCTGCGGACACTGCTCTTGCTGCCCGTACATAAGACGCGAAAAGACCCTCACTCTCCCAAATGGGACAACCTTTAAACCGTCACACTTTACCAACTGTCAAACACGTGGCGTAGTGTACTTTATGTCCTGCGAATGTGGAGCACACTACGTCGGAAAGACCAAACAAGAATTTCACCAGCGCATATCTAAACATATTTACCATATGCAAATCGGTAACCCATATGTGCCACTTGGGCGACATGTGATGGAAATCTACAACTACAGGATGCCCAAAGTATCCTTCGTGGCCCTCAATCGTATTCATATACCAGCGCGAGGCGGCGACTGGAACAAAATCCTATTGCAGCACGAGCAGAGGTGGATATTTAAATTAAATTCCACTGTGTTCCCTGGATTGAACGAGGCCATCTCGTTTGCTCCATTTTTAAAAGGTTTTGTCTCTGGCAAAACACAATAGTCATGTTCCTCTTCGGATTGGTCATAATACAATACAATCCAAAGTAATAAAAACAATTAGTATTATTGACCATGCTTTGTTCCTCTCCTTTTTCCAACCTCTCCCCCTTTTCCCCTGTGCTGATCCCATTGCACTTTCTACCATATTCCATCGATTTGATTTTACTGTTTTTTTTCATTCTTAAATTTGATTGTGTTAAGCTATCTATGCATATGACCCCATTTCTCCTATTTAGCACTGAAGCTCCCTATATGGTTATATATATATATATATATATATATATATATATATATATATATATATATATGATATGCAACAATGATGTTAACCTTGAACTGTGAAGAAATGTCATTCTCAGATTTTGTATTTATGTTTCCCCTTTTGAATTTGCTTTTTCCCCCCACTGGGGGAGCTCTGGTGCTCTCTCCGCTGTCATCTCCGGGGCGGGAGTGATTTGAGACATGCCTTCCCGGCAAGGGGGGGGTGGACGGGCATGCCCTTGTTAGGCGGCTCCCCCCCCATGTTTCCCCATTGGGCGCTTGGTTGGCCACCGAGCGCCGCCTTGGGGATCTTTCCCTCCTTGCCGGCGGCATTCCGGAACATCCTCGGATGCCTTCCGTCACTGCGCATGCACGGGGCCCCGCGCGAGCGACGTGACGTCATAGACATCGCGAGATTTCGACGAGGATAACGAGATTTCGGAGCGGCGCTTTTCCGGAACGCCGGGGAGACCACACTTGGCTGCCATGATGGCCGCCTTGCCGCCCGCCATGGGATTACCGGCGGATCACGCACACCTGGATGGATTGATGCAAGATATACACACCCCCTCAATTATGGGTATAAAAACTGATACTTGATGTATGCTCTTAGTCTCTTCCTATCTGGCGAACTGCAAACACACCCTGCTGTCTGCTACCATTCCTGCTGCCACTCTGGTTACCACATAGTAAGTACATTTACATGTGTTGTTATAGCATCGTATTGCCCCATATAGTCGGGGTTTACCGACTCTTACTATTGTTACTGTCTTTTGACTACTGATAATATATGTGGTCATATTCCTTACAACTATATATTTTGTTTATTCTTAGACTGGTTGACTCAGTTTTTGGATATCACCCCCTGAGTCCTATGCAGCTTGTTACCAATCCCGGGTTGGCTAACAGGCAACATTCTAGCCATATGGGACAATTTGATGCATCCACATGCGCTATTTAGCACCTTTTGAGGTTAAAATTTTATTTATTTATTTATTTATTTATTTTTTTTTTTTTTCCACACTACTACTCCCCTACAGTCCCTTTTCTCCCTCCCCCTATCCCCCCCCCCTCTCCACTCATTTGCATTTGTTTGCACCAATTATGCTTGATTACATTTTATCACACTCAGACTGCATGCTTTATTTCACTCCTCCACCCTTTCTTTTTTACTTTCTTTTTTTCACTCTTTTTTACTTTCTTTTCACTCCGTCACTACCATTTTTCCTTTAACACAGATAGAATATCTATCAATATTTTTGCAGCTTTGTACCTTATAGGGCATCTCTCTTCAAACATACACCAGTTAAATATGGTTCTGACCCCTCTTGGCTTGAGCCATACATATTATATCTACAATGCCCTTGATCCCTCAGTGGCTTCTTTAGCCCATAGATCAAATCTAACTACCCCATTATGGGTTATTACTTATTTTTCCTTGCAAACTTTCATTGCAGGTGTTTTGGTGCCTTTTGGCCGGTTGTCTGCTCTGGCGGGCGGTGCTGAAAAAAGTGTGACCTCTCGTAAGCCACGTTGCTTCTCACGTTCCTGGTCTGGGCTGGGACGGCGGTAGAGGAGACTGGAATCCTCCCCTGGGGAAGAGGGCAAAGCAATATATCTTTTAAAGGGATCTCCTTGTGGGAATCTGTGTTTTTCGTTGGACATACACTCATTTGGTAACTATACTGTATTGATGTATCACATAATCAATGTAGTTTACATTATATTTACGAATGGAACCTATATGTATATATCAACTCTATTTTCGTGTCCTCCCCAGCAGACTGATCCTCTGAAGAAGACCCCAAGCTTAGGGGTTGAAACGCGTCAGGTTTAATGTTCATGATACAAAGTATTGTTATGAACACATGTCTGCTTATGTATGTTCAGCCAATTTTTAAAATAATTCCCACTGGAGCTCATTGTTTTTAACTCTTATGGTACATTATCTAATAAAATTGTTATACTTTTTCATACAACATTGACTACATCTGTTATTGTGCTGCCTAAAAACCCCAATGTGGGGAAATTTTCCTTTTTGTGCTATTATTTACCTATCCTCAAGAAAGGTAGCTAAGTAAAACCTGGCAGTAACAGGCCAGTGAGTTAAACATCTGTTGTAGCCAAGTTAATGGAATCACTGACCATTGATCCTTTAAAAACACACAAATTGCTAGACCCAAAGCAGCATGGCTTACCGAGGGCAAGGCATGCCAGACTAATCTGGTTGCATTTTTTTACTATATTACTAATCTGTTGGACCAGGGTGGTGCTGTGGACATGAGCTTGATTTCAGCAAAGCATTTGATAGAGTTCCACATAATGATCTAATAAAAAGCTAGGACCTAACCTTTTTATGCCTTAGATACCAGAGTGTGATTGTAAATGGGGTTCATTCAGAACAGAGACCAGTCACTAGTGGTGTACCACAAAGCTCTGTACTAGATCCTGTTCTATTTAATCTGTTTGTACGTGATATAACTAAAGGTTTGGTGGTAAAGAGCACCTTAATAGAGTACAATAATGGGTGTACAGTGTTGACCAGCACTACAGAGGAAAAAAAATTGGGTATTCATTTCAGATGATAGTAAAATGAGCAAACAATGTGGCCATGCAGCAGGAAAAGTGAATTTATCACTAGAGGGATCAACAGCAGGAAGAAGGAGGTCCTGATTCCCCTATATAGATCTTTAATTAGACCTCATTTAGAATACTGTGTCCAATTCTGGAGATATCAGGGAAGGATTCGGAGAAGACCTGGCAAATATGCCAATGCCCAGTATGGCCACACTAATTTGCGCATTTGCATAGGCTTGCAGCACGCAGTGGCGAATCTGCATGCGCAACAGCCATCAGCGCACGCAAAGTGTGCTAATTGCCAGCTTCCACTGGACTATATAAGGACGGCAGTTCTTATAAATTGCTGGATTATCATCAGCTTTTGTATTCTGTGTTCCTGTGCCTTGTCCTTCAGTTTGATTACCCGTTACTAACTCGGCCTAAACCTGACTTGCTCTGGCTTCTCTCCAGGCTCTGACCCCAGCTTTCACCCCAGACCTGCTCTTGCCTCAGTTCCTGATATACATCCTGTGTTTGACCATCGGCGCTGGCTTCTGACTCCGCTTTCTGCTCTATCTTACTGCCAAGACCCACCAGTTCTTCCAGAGAATCATCTGCTGTGTCTACCTTCTCTGCTTTCAGGTGTCCTCTCATCTGGAACCATCAGGCAGTTTTATCATTGGCAACCCATGCTTCTTTGGGCCACCCTCTGTCACCACCTTTAGGGGTACTTTGCACTCAACCGCAAGGAAAGCCCTCTCAAATGGCAACAAAAGTGAGGATATCCCTAAGTGAAAATGTCCAAATTGGGCACAATTAGCCATTTTCCCTCCCCGGTGTCATGTGACTCGTTAGTGTTACAAGGTCTCAGGTGTGAATGGGGAGCAGGTGTGTTAAATTTGGTTTTATCACTCTCACTCTCTCATACTGGTTACTGGAAGTTCCACATGGCACCTCATGGCAAAGAACTCTCTGAGGATCTGAAAAAAAAGAATTTTTGCCCTACATAAAGATGGCCTAGGCTATGAGAAGATTGCCAAGACCCTGAAACTGAGCTGCAGCACGGTGACTAAGCTCATACAGTGGTTTAACAGTGCAGGTTCCACTCAGAACAGGCCTCGCCATGGTCGACCAAAGAAGTTGAGTGCATGTGCTCAGCATCATATTCAGATGTTGTTTTTGGGAAATAGACATATGAGTGCTGCCAGCATTGCTGCAGAGTTTGAAGGGGTGGGGGATCAGCCTGTCAGTGCTCAGTTCATGTGCCACACACTGCATCTGTCATGGTTATGCAATAGAGTTTGTCTGTCAGCTTACCTGTCTCCATGTGTTCATCTCTAGGGACCAGCTGACCCTCACCTGACTGCTTTTATAAACTCTCCTCTAGCATGGCTCCACCCCAGCTCCTATCAGGGAACCCTATATTAACCTGTGCACTGCAAGCCAGCAGTGCTGATCAACCATTGTGTGTTAGCTTTTGTGTGTACTTGCTGTGTTTCCTATGTCTGATTCCAGTTACCGACTTTGGCCTGTTCTCGACTTTCCCTGTCTGCTTGTGACCCTGACCTTTGGCGTGTTATGTTTATCCTTGTCTGCTAGTCGCCCTGACATTTGGCTTATTCCTTACTTTCCTTGTTGTTCCAGCCTGCTGCCTCCTTCCTCTTCTCCTATAGTCTACCGTGAGCGTGAGCTGTGAGACCCTGGGGGCCACGACCTGAAGCCAGACTGCAGCTCAGTCCATCCTCACCACTAGGGGCTCTGGTGAACACCTGCTGGCTCTTAGACGCCATGCCCTGGGGAATCTATGCTCTAGCTCCCAGTGGGATCTGTGTTAGTGATCCAGGAGACCTGCTTCCTGAACCTCCCAGGGTTCAATTCACAGCAGTCAATCCTAGGATCCACTACCTAGCGGTGCACTTCCAACTCCTACAGAGTGCATCTGTCACCTAGCCTCAAGGTGATCTGACAGCATCAAATTGGTCTGCATGGGTGTCGTCCCAGAAGGAAGCCTCTTCTAAGGACGATGCACAAGAATGCCCGCAAACAGTTTGCTGAAGACAAACAGACTAAGGACATGGATTACTGGAACTATGTCCTGTGGTCTGATGGGACCAAGATAAACTTATTTGGTTCAGATGGTGTCAAGCATGTGTGGCAGCAACCAGGTGAGAAGTACAAAGACAAGTGTGTCTTGCCTATAGTCAAGCATGGTGGCGGGAGTGTCATGGTCTGGGGCTGCATGAGTGCAGCACTGGAGAGCTCCAGGTCATTGAGGGAACCATGAATGCCAACTTGTACTGTGACATACTGAAGCAGAGCATGATCCCCTCCCTTCTGAGACTGGGCCGCAGGGCAGTATTCCAACATGATAACAACCCCAAACACACCTCCAAGATAACCAATACCTTGCTAAAGAAGCTCAGAGTAAAGGTGATGGACTGGCCAAGCATGTCTCCAGACCTAAATTCTATTGAGCATCTGTGGGGCATCCTCAAACAGAAGGTGGAAGAGCGCAAAGTCTCTAACATCCCCCAGCTCTGTGATGTCGTCATGGAGGAGTGGAAGAGGACTCCAGTGGCAACCTGTGAAGCTCTGGTGAACTCCATGCCCAAGAGGGTTAAGGCAGTGCTGGAAAATAGTGGTGGCCACACAAAATATTGACACTTTGGGCCCAATTTGGACATTTTTACTTAGGGGTGTACCCCTGGAAACCAAATTTGTGTAATACAGCTGTCAGGTATTGCCAATGAACTCGGTTGAATGCCTTCTCTGCATCCAAAAAATTAAGCAGAGAAGGCATTCTATGATGCCCGCCCATTGTATCAAATCAATATATCGCCTTATGCCATCTGAGGCCTGTCTGCCAGTCACAAATCCCACCTGATCTTTATGCACCAGCAACAGGATGATGGATGAGAGTCGAGTCGCTATTAATTTTGCAAATATTTTGATGTCTGTGTTAAGATGGGATATGGGTCAAAAATTGACAGGGGAGTCGGGAGTTTTACCTGGTTTGGGGATGGTTGTTGTTAGTGCTTCCAAAGATTCCCCAGGGATAGTTCCAGTATCAGCTGTGTGGTTGAATGCATCACAAAGATGGGGAGACATTTGGGAGGAGTATATCTTGTAATACTCATTTCCATATCCATCAGGGCCAGGGGCCTTGTGGAAAGGAAGGGAGGCAATGGCTGTTTGTACTTCCCTCAATGTGAAGGGGGTAGATATTTGGTCCAGGCAGTTTGCGATATTGTGGGTAGCTTTTGCCACAATTGTTAGAATTGTTCTATAGGGTTCGGGGATGTTAGGGTGTTAGAGGTGTTAAGGTTATATAGTTTGGAGTAGAAGGTTGCAAACTGGTTTGTCTTTAAGGTTAGTGAGTTTCTTGCCTGTGTCGCTTAGAATATATGGGATTTTAGATTTTGTCTGTTGATGTTTGTATTGTCTGGCCAAGAGGGAGCCTGGTTTGTTAGCTTGGGCATACCAGGTAATGTTAAGTTGTTTGAGGTAGAAGTCAAAGCTGTGGCGTAAAGTTTTTCCTAGGTTCTGACGCAGTGTTTTTAAACTAACAGCGATTTGCTGGGAGGTGTTCGATTTGTTGGTATGCTCTAGGGATTTAATCTGGTGTAGGAGTTGGGTGATCTTGGCATTCCGTAATCTTTTCTCGTGAGCTCCTATTTTTATCAAAAAGGCCTTGGAAGTATTCCAGAGAACATAGGGACAGCCCACAGAGTCTTTGTTTTCTTTAAAAAAGGGTCTCAATCTCAGAAGCAATCTGCTCCTTGTATGGGGATCAAGCTATAAGTAAGGTATTTAGCCTCCAGATTTTCCCAGGTGGTATAGTTGGGGTAGTAAAAATGTTCATACTGATTGGCGCGGAATCTGATCAAGTTATCAAGTCAGTTTTGGTGTCCGAGATTGTTTGTAGAGTGGCTGAATTGGTTCAGAACTGATTGATTCTTGATTAAGTTCTTTGAGTGCTGGAGTAAAAGGTATAATCTTTTTCCTCATCGTGATGGCACCTCCATGGGTCGTATAGGTTTTCCCTGTCTTTAAAAGAAGACATTGCAGAAGAGCATCTTTTAGAGGTGTTCGTAGTGTCTAGGGAGCTATCTACAATGTCATTAAAATCTCCACAGATAATTACATCTCCACAGATTTCCACAGATAATAATCTAGGGAGCTATCTACAATGTCATTAAAATATCCACAGATAATTAGGTGGGATCTTCTAAGGGGTTGTATTTTGTGAATGAGATCTTTGTAAAAACTATTCTGACACTTGTTGGGAAAGTAAATGTTGGCTATCGTGATGTAATGACCATTAATATTGGTCGACAAGATCAGATAGTGACATCAGGATAAATTTCAATGTGTTCAAGCTTGAAGGCAAGGAAAGCTCTGACAGCTACCATGACTCCAGCCTTCTTTTTAGGGGCATTAGCAAAGAAATATTGGGTGCACTGTTTATGGGAGCATTTTGGTGTGGTGTCTAGCTGGGAAATGTGTTTCTTGGACAAATAGGATGTCCGTTTGTAGAGATGGGGCCTCTTTCCATAGTAAATTGCATTTGAAAGGTGAATTCAGGCCATTTGCATTAATTGAGGTTATAGTGTAGGCCATGAGGAATGTATAGAGGGATGTCTAGGAATGTATGATAAGATTATACCATATGATACTCCTAGTATAACTTATTAACCTTGTAAATAGTAACAACTATTACTTTTGTATTAGAACTTGTAGGTGTGCGTAGCACCCTATACAAAATGGAGGTGACAAGTAGTAGGTGACAAGTAGTGAGAGTAACAATGAACAGCCACTGGGACATTTTTATGCCTAATTAACAGAAAACAGGTTAATCCTGATGTACAGAGCTACTGATCAGTAAGACACAAAAGAGTACATTATGATGTACATTGTTTGGTAGATCGTGGCTCCGAGCATCGCTGGGAAGGCAGGCTGCATGAAGAGGAGAGTGGTGGAGCATTTATGTGGCCCCCACTTGAGGAGGATTTTTATGCCATCTTTAGGAAAGGTGAAAGTGGTGGAGTGATCTTGATGGGTTACTATGAGCTTAGCCGGGAAACCCGACTTATAGGGGATGTTTCAGTCCTGGAGGACAGAGGTAACTGGGGCAAATTCTTTCCTGCATTGAGCAGTGGCTGCAGATATGCCAGCATACAGGGAGATCCCTGTATAGGGAGCTGGGATAGTTGGTGTGGTTCTGGCTGCTCTTAGGACCTGACCTTTGTTGTGATAAAAATGGATATGTGCCAGAACATCCCGAGTACATCATTAGATAGGTAGGTTGGCTTAGGAAGCCTGTGGACTCGGTCAATGGTGAGATCAGGTATGGTGAGATGTGGGAGCAGTTTTAGAAACAGATGCTGTAGATATGTATTTAGGTCAGCAGGTTTTATAGTTCTTGGGTATACCACAACATTTTTATGTTGTTACGGTTGGACCTATCCTCAAGGTCTGCCAATTTAACTTGCACATTTTGGAGCTCTTTTGATTGTTGCTCAAGTGCAGAAACCATATCATTTATATGCTTTAGTGTTGTCAGAAATCTGTTTCTCAGCTATGGCAGCATGTTCCTCAATGTGATCAACTCGTATATTAAGTTGAGAGATAGAGGCACGGAGTTCCCTTTGGATTTCTTTGTGGAGAGGGAGCAGCATGAGTTTTAGTGTATGCTCATATGCAGGGTGATCACTTGCAGGGAGAGCTGCCAGTGATTCCTGAGCATCTTCCTCAAAATGGGGTAGTGGGGTAGGAGAGCACAGTTATTTTTTATAAAGAGCCTTATCAGGGGACTGATTTGGTGTAGGTGAAGGTCGCTTACCTCTGTCAGGGGACTGTGAGGGAGAGGAGTCCATAGCCAGTGTATCAGGCTCTATTTCTTCCATTCCCTGGTTTGTGATGAGTGGAGAGCCTTGTGTCAGCGGCTCTGTGTCCCTGTTGGCGCCATCTTGGAATGCCTGTGAGGAAGAAGCAGGGGGAAAGAACTCTGAGGTGGTGCGGGGTGAAGTATTTTTCCCTCATGTTATTGCTGCCTGTCTGATCTGGAGTGTCTGTGCTGTATGCTGGGGTATGTGTCTCCTGTGACCGGCGCTGCTGCGGGCCACCCAGCGTTAGTGTGTTGCGGGGCTGCTGAGTATACAGAGGTCCCGGTCTGCCGCTTGTCCTCTCTCTTTTGTTTTCCAGTGGGTCTGGAGTGTCAGGGGAGTCAGGGCTGATAGTTGTGGTGTGTTTCACCCTTTCTGTGGCCGTTGTGAACTTCTTTGTCCCATTGTGGAGCAGAACTGCACGATCAAGCAGCCATCTCAGTCTGCCTCTTGGCCACGCCTCCCACAAAATACAGCTTTTAAATGATGGTTTAATGTATTAGGGCAAAAAAGCTGTCCAAACCTGCCTGGCTTTATGTGAAAAAGTATTTTTTTTTTTTTAGATTGTGGCATGATGTGTTGCTTTTTGAGATCTTTTAGCATGCTTCACTTTGTCAGACAGCTTCTATTTAAGTGATTTTTTGATTCAGCAGGTCTGGTAGTAATCAGGCCTGGGTGAGACAAGTGAAATTTAACTCAACTTTCCAAAAAATTGTAGTTAATCACAGTTTATTCATGATTCAGCATGGGAGGGGGCAATTACTCTGGATTTACTCTGGTTATCTTTGTGTAATATTAAAATTTTGTTGATGATCTGAATCATTTAAGTGCAAGAAATATGCAAAAAAGTAAAAAATACTTTTTCACAGCACTGAGAGAGAGAGAGAGAGAGAGAGAGAGAGAGAGAGAGAGAGAGAGAGAGAGATTTTTTTCTAAAATAGAATGTGGAAATGTTAAAACCTCTGTTGGGTTTTTATTGCTGTTTGTGTCCTCATTGGCGAGAAATCTGTCACTAATAGATCTTGTGATCATTGTCTCTGGTACAGACCATAATAGGAAATCCACATGTTATTGACTTATCGTAGAAACAGAAGATAGTGGGTAGGGATTAAATTTGAGTTTGCTACAGTATGATTCATGGGTCACCAAACTAAATGGCCAGATTTGGCCTGTTCATCCACACAAAGGTCTGGCTGCTACTGTAGCTGGAAGTTATTTATTTAGTGGTGGTATTACTATCATCCCTAAAAGACAACTTCCCCCTGTGTGGGTTGAAAGCACCTTTGGTTGCTAGGACACCAACGACCCTACATCAATGGTTGTTAGGATGCTGGCGGCCACCACTGTCCTAGTAATTAGGGTTGTTGTGCAGGCTGGCTGCCTGTGTCCTAGCAACTGATTACTTCTGGTGCAACAATTTTTATTGAAAATGTCCTCTTACAAAAGTTTCCTTAAAGGTTTTACAGTTACTAAAGAAAAATGCAGTACAACTGCAAACAAAAAGCAATACCCTTGGAAATTAGACAAGCAGCAGCATAGTTGTGCTGACATCAAATGGGTACATTGAGCAATAAGGGCGCCAGCAGCTAACAACTATAAAAGGACAACAGAGTGGTGAATGTAGGGGTTACAAAATATCCAAAGTACCCCCCTATTCATGAGGAAGATTGCTCTTAGCTGGCAATACTAAGCATCTCTAACCAGCTGGCTGGTTGGTAAGTTGAGCTTGGAAATTCTTTGGTTTTATTTTACATCTCTAAAAATGACTGTAATGGGAAAAGAAAAGAAAAAAAACAATAGGGGGGTGCAGAAATCAAAAACACTTTCCTGGGTAAGAGGAAAAAAAAAGAAAAAGAGGAGTAATAGAGAAGAGGAGGAGCACCTGTGTGGACTCATCTTTAGGCTTCAGCAGTCTCCACTGAGGCAGGTTACATGAAAAGCAAAATGCCATTGATGTTCATCTGAGCGTTATAACCTATCCAACAGCCCCAAACATTGAGGTATTGGGCATGCGTATCTATCAAAATTAAAGTGAGATTTTCATGCACCATAGTGCTCATGAGTCTCTGTTTAACTTCACTGACATTAAGGAAAGATTGCCTTCATGCCCAGGCAAGAGTTTGACGTGTGGCCAAGAACACAAACCCCCAATTTTCTCTTAGTCTTAAAAAGAGATATAATAGGTTCATGTAGTAGGACTTCCAGGGGTTACGGGCAAAATTGGCATTAAAAGCAGAGCGAATCATACCATAAACGTGTCCAAAACTATACGTGTCCAAAACCAGATTGCTTAAGGGCAAGTACCACCAGATGTGGAGGAGAGTTCCACATCCTCTGCAACCCCGAAAGCACATTGGGGACAGAGAGAGGGTAAACTTAGCATTGCGATCAGGGGTCATATACCATTAAGAGAGCATCTTATAAGTGTTTTCCTGGGTAAAGATGTTCTAGGAGCACTTTGAGGAAGCAAATCTAATTTTAGCCCACATATTTTTCACATTTTGTCATGTTACAACCAAAAATGTAAATGTATTTTATTGGGATTTTAGGTGATAGATCAACACAAAGTGGCACATATTTGTGAAGTGGAAGGAAATTGATAAATGGTTTTCAATTTTTTTTACAAATTAATATATGAAAAATGTGACGTGCATTTGTATTCAGCCCGTTTACTCTGATACCCCTAACTAAGATCTAGTGGAACCAATTGCCTTCAGAAGTCACCTAATTAGTATATAGAGTCTACACTTGTGTTATCTAATCTCGGTATAAATACAGCTGCTCTGTGAAGCCCTCATAGGTTTGTTAGAAAACCTAGGGGAACAAACAGCATCATGAAGCTCAAGAAACACACCTGACCGGTCAGGCATAAAGTTGTGGAGAAGTTTAAAAAAGGGTTAGGGTATAAAAAAATATCCCAAGCTTTGAACATCTCACGGAGCACTGTTCAATCCATCATTCAAAAATGGAAAGAGTATGGCACAACTGCAAACAACATGGCTGTCCACTTAAACTTACAGGCCGAGCAAGAAGGGCCTTAATCAGAAAAGCAGCCAAGAGGCCCATGGTAACTCTGGAGGAGCTGCAGAGATCCACAGCTCAGGTGGGCGAATCTGTCCACAGGACAACTATTAGTCGTGCACTCCACAAATCTGACCTTTATGGGAGAGTGGGGAGAAGAAATCTATTGTTGAAAGAAATCCATAAAAAAGTCCTGTTTGCAGTTTGCGAGAAGCCATGTGGAAGAAGGTGTGAGAAGACACAGCAAACACGTGGAAGAAGGTGCTCTGGTCAGATGAGATTAAAATTGAACATTTTGGCCTAAAAGCAAAACGCTATGTGTGGTGGAAAACTGAAACTGCACATCACCCTGAACACATCATCCCCACCGTGAAACATGGTGGCAGCATCATGTTGTGGGGATGCTTTTCTTCAGCAGGGGCAGGGAAGCTGGTCAGAGTTGATGAGAAGATGGATGGAGCCAAATACAGGGCAATCTTAGAAGAAAACCTGTTAGTCTGCAAAAGACTTGAGACTGGGGCAGAGGTTCACCTTCCAGCAGGACAACAACCCTAAACATACAGCCAGAGCTACAATGGAATGGTTTAGATCAAAGCATATTCATGTGTTATGCCGCGTACACACGAGCGGACTTCTCGTTGAACTGAACTCCGAAGGACTTTTCAATGGATTTCCGATGTAGTTCTGACGAAACGGACTTGTCTACACACGATCCCACCAAAGTCCGATCGCTTAGAACGTGATGACGTACGACCGGACTAGAAAAGGAAGTTCTATAGCTAGTAGCCAATAGCTGCCCTTGCGTCGTTTTCGGTCCATCGGACTAGCATACAGACAAATGTTTTTTTCCGATAGGGATCGAGTCCGTCGGAAAAATTTGAAAGGTTCTAATTTTAAGGTCCATCAGATTTTTCGACAGAAAAGGTCAGATGAAGCCCACACACGATTGGAATGTCCGACGGATTTGTTCCGTCGGACCTTTTTTGCCGGAAAGTCTGCTCGTGTGTACGCGGCATTAGAATGGCCCAGTCAAAGTCCAGACCTAAATCCAATTGAGAATCTGTGGCAAGACTTGAAAATTGCTGTTCATAGACGCTCTCCATCCAATCTGACAGAACCTGAGCTATTTTGCAAAGAAGAATGGACAAAAATTTCACTCTCTAGATGTGCAAAGCTGGTAGAGACATCCCAAAAAAAACTTGCAGCTGTAATTGCAGCGTGTGACAGACCTAGCCAGGAGAGAGACTTTTGGAGGGGACTGTATGCTAGTCTCTTGCCGATCGATCGGGGGCCCTTGCATTTGGGGGAAATGTGCTCTTTGTGAGCTGTATGCCTGGGGACCCTTGAGGTGGTATTACTGTGGATTCCGGTCCTGGTCCCACAGGACACACAGACTCTGGGGACCCTGGATTTGCCATATTGGAATAGTGGCTGATTCATAATGCTGGGACAGATACTGTTAGGAGATGCTGATGTAAATTCCAACACCTGTCTGTCTATTGTCTGCTAAAATGTGTATTGTAAATAAGTCTACTATGGGATCTAAGAGTCATTAGATCCCCATTGTTATTTGTGTTAATTAACTCTGCTATTATGTGAAGAAGAGTCTATGTTGATTGTGATAATGTTGATTGGATTTTCTGAACTACAAGACGGCCAGTCTGGCCTAACGGTCATGTCTGAGTCATCTAGGCTGTCTAAAGGGATTAGTTAATTAGCTCATGTTAATTAGGTTACAGCTGTATTGTTAGAGTAATATGAGCAGGAGGTCTGCACCTCCACTTTGAGTGTATAAAAGCCTGTATTTTGCAATAAGAGAGAGTCCTGGTTGAACTTACATACAGCCTGCCTGGTGTTTGTTCTGAGCTATCACAACTGGACTAGAACGGCACAGAGCTGTAGTTCTAGTCCCGGAGCATCGGATGACCGAACAATCAGATGTTGTGATCTGCAGTCTGATTCTATAGCAGCAGAGGAGTGTCGGGAGAGTGGAACTGAGCGAGCAAGGGGCTCGTTACACAGCGAAGGGGTTGTAATGAGTGGTAAAAATTGGGGGGTGTTCAAAAGGCCAGAAAGAGGCAGGTGGGATGAAAGCAGTCCACTGGAGTCCCACAGCCGCAGAGAATACAGCATGGAGGGCTCATGAATTGTGGGGCGGAAACTAGGTAGTGTCCAGGTAAGATTACGCATCGGGAATGTGGAGCATTCAGTGAGCAGAAATTGAACCCAAATTGGTATTTCAACAGTAGCTTGGAGAGAGACTAGAGATGCTATCTAGGCAGTCGTATAATAATATTTAAAGCGATACTAAAGTATCATTTTTTCTTTTTTAGTTAAAAATAACAGTAATGTTATACTTACCTGCTCTGTGTAGTGGTTATGCACAGAACAGCCCAGATCCTCCTCTTTTCAGGTCCTTCTTCGGTGCTCCTGGCCCCTCCCTCCTGTTGAGTGCCCCCACAGCAAACTGCTTGTTATGAGGGTACCTGAGCCAAGCCACAGCTTCCTGGGTCCATTCAGACACGGAGCCACAGCCCGGCCCCACCCCCTTTCTCTCCTCATTGGCTGGTTGACTTTGACAGTAGCAGGACCAATGGCACCGTGCTGCTGTTTCAGCCAATGAGGAGGGGAGTCCCGGGCATGTGAGACACCCATCCAACATCGCTGGATATAGATGGACCTCATGTAAGTATAAGGGGCTGAGGGGGGCTGCTTCACACAGAAGGCTTTTTATCTTAATGCATAGAATACATTAAGATTAAAAAAACCTGCCTTTACAACCACTTTAAGATGGGACACTGCCAGGCCACCACCCTATGGTGATATAACACAGAGTCAGAAAGCCTAGGTCTATGGTCCTGCCATATGAAGGAAAGGACTTATGCTGCTTGATATGCAGGATGTGCGAGGGGATGGGAATCAACAAAACCCTGAAATAATAAAGGAGTTTCGGCAGGTAGGTCATATGGAGGACATGTATTCTGCCAAACCAGGAAATTTGCAAAGATGCCCAAGAGGTGAGCAGCTTAGTCAAATCCTTTAAGAGAGAAGGGTAGTTGTTCTGATACAGGGAATAAAAGGGGGGAGTCGGACAAATGCCAAAGCAAGGCAAAGAAGGGGGCCAGGAGAATTTATAGTTTCCTTGAAGTTTGTGGTTTGTGGATAGGAAGAGATTAGGGCTTTAGATTTAAACGGAGTTGACAACAGAGTTGTCATCCTCCTCCTTCCCCTCGGCTCCCTTGATCTAGAGACCTTGGGTTCACGATCGGTCCCCCTCTCCTAGCGCTCCCTGGATTTCTGGCCAAGATTCTGAGCTATATATCTGGATAGATGTCCTCAGGCACCCCCGGATTCATAGAGTGCCCGCAGCATCCTATTCCTTGCAGCGGTGGAGGTGGGACAGACTTTCATTCATCACACTGGCTTCTGAGCGAGTGTCATATTACAGGTAGTGCAGATGTCTGTGGGGCATACTGTTCGGCTGATTATCATTTTGTCTACACGGTTTCAACATCCTTTTAGACTGTTTTTACCCATCAAATTTGCCAATAGATTCTATGGTGATTACGGTTGTCATCCTCAATATTTTTACCATCCTTTGGATCAGCACTTCCTGAGTTGTTTTTATTTGCTTGCCCCCATCTGGTCTTTTGAGTTAGGGTGCAGAGGCATGAGTTTGGTGTTTTTTAGACTTCCTGGGTTTCCATTTTCTGTGCCTGGCTCACTGTGGAATTTTGGGCTTAATTGACTCTCAAGTAAGAAATGGCATGGGAATCAGAGAGAAGAGCGAATAGGTTAGGTAGTGAGATGTGGGGTGAGGAAACATACAGCAAAATGTCATCCAAAAATAGCATCTGCTTACGATGTTTACCAGCCAACTCTAAACCTTGAATTTCCAGGTGCACTAAAATGGCTTCTGCAAGGGGCTCCAAAGCTAGGATGGACAGGATGGGAGGAAGGGGGCAGCCTTGCTGGACAGGAAACAAGTCAAAAGTGAAGCCTGCATATTTCAAAATGGAGGAAGGATGGGCATAAAGAGAAGAGACCCACGAGAGAAAAGTGTAGCTGAAACTCCATCGCCAAAGGGCAAAATGTATTCTCAGGTATTCCCATGTATTACCATGTATTCCCAGGAGATTGTGTCAAAGGCCTTCCAAATGTCAAGGGATAGTAGAAGGGCCAGGGCAGAAAGGAATTTGGCAAGGTGGATAAGTTGTATGGTCCATCAAATGTTATCACCCATGCCATGCAAGGGGAGAAAGCCAACCTGGTTCTTGTGAATCAGTTTGCTGATATAAGAGTTGAGATGAGAGGCCATTATTTTAGTGAGAATCTTGACATTAATATTTAAAAATGAGATAAGGTGGAAACTGGACCAAGCATGTGGATTCGTATTGGGTTTTAGGATTGTAATGACGTTAGCCTTAAAGGGGTTGTAAAGGTAATTTTTTTTATTTTGTAAAAATAACAAACATGTTATACTTACCTTCACTGTGCAGCTCGTTCTGCACAGAGTGGCCCCGAACCTGCTTTTCTGGGGTCCCTCGGCGGCTGTTTCAGCTCCTCCCCGCAAGAACTAACCACCTCAATGCGAGCTCCCTCATTGGATGTGATTGACAGCAGCGCAAGCCAATGGCTGCGCTGCTTCCAATCCATCCACTGTAGCCAATCAGTGGCCAGGCTGAGCAGCGGAATGGATGTCGGGAACGAGCAGCCAACTTTCGAGGGGTCAGGTAAGTAAAACGGGGGGGCTGGGGGCGGCGGTATTGTCAGTAGTTTTTTCACCTTAATGCATTCTATGCATTAAGGTGAAAAAATTTTTACCTTTACAACCCCTTTAAGAGATTCTGACGCAAAAGAGTGACCTAGCTGATCCCAAATCCTGTTCCAATTGTATCCTGTGTTACTCTCTCAAACAGTGGCATTGAGAAGCTGAATGAGGTGGCCTCTTGCTACTGCCTTGTAGGCATAGCACAGTCAGTGAAGAGACTAGCAACTGATTACTCCATTGGTTGCTAGGGTGCCAACGGCTGCCCAGTCATTCGTTGTTAAGGTACACTAAATCTGGTACCTGGTCCCTCATTCACAAAAAATAAGTAAATAAATGCACAACATATTTGACAATGGCCTAATGGATGTGGGGGTCTGCAGGGGGCAGATTTATCGGAATCTGGAAGCCCTCTTTAAAATAGGGTGGTTCCAATACTCTTCCCCACATGAATGGCTAAGAGGTATGCCCATGTATTCTCATTCACAACTATACACACAACACATTTACGAAGTCCTTATTTAAAAAATAACAGTCCCGCAGTGTAAATTCATCATCAATTATATTTTCCATTGATAAAGATCCACGTCAATCATGCTGACTAATTACCCAGTGAAAAAAACATTCCATCCACCAGAGACAATGCGCTCCCAATGGATTTTCACCAAATATGACATTTCTTAGCCTGGAAACAGAATGTAAACAAAGAGGCATGGGGACCTAGGTAAAGTCATTGACCAAATATGGTCATGGCCATAGCCATATTTAGTCAATGTTGTCATGTGATATCTGTGACAGACCTAGCCGGGAGAGAGACTTTTGGAGGGGACTGTATGCTAGCCTCTTGCCGATCGATCGGGGGCCCTTGCATTTGGGGGAACGGTGCTCTTTGTGAGCTGTATGTCTGGGGACCCTGGATTTGCCATATTGGAATAGTGGCTGATTCATAATGCTGGGACAGATACTGGTAGGAGATGCTGATGTAAATTCCAACACCTGCCTGTCTATTGTCTGCTAAAATGTGTATTGTAAATAAGTCTACTATAGGATCTAAGAGTCATTAGATCCCCATTGTTATTTGTGTTAATTAACTCTGCTATTGTGTGAAGAAGAGTCTATGTTGATTGTGATAATGTTGATTTGACTTTCTGAACTACGAGATGACCAGTCTGGCCTAATGGTCATGTCTGAGTTATCTGGGCTGTCTAAAGGGATTAGTTAATTAGCTCATGTTAATTAGGTTAATTAGGTTACAGCTGTATTGTTAGAGTAATATGAGCAGGAGGTCTACACCTCCACTTTGAGTGTATAAAAGCCTGTATTTTGTCAATAAAGATAGATTCCTGGTTGAACTTACATACAGCCTGCCTGGTGTTTGTTCTGAGCTACACAACTGGGTTAGAACGGCACATAGCTGTAATTCTAATCCCGGAGCATTGGATGACCGAGCAATCAGATGGTGCGATCTGCGATCTGATTCAATAGTTGCAGAGGAGTGTTGGGAGAGTGGAACCGAGCGAGCAAAGGGGCTCGTTACAATATCCAAAACCCCTTTATTTAAAGTGTGCGTTTTGTTTTAGCTGTGTCATTCATTGCAATTACCATGGATCTACATTTCTTGATGATGTGATTAGCGATGGAGTTAATTAAGGGCTTTTTCAAAATATGTTTTGTGTTTATTTGTAAATGAGTACTCAGGGGTACCCTGTACCCCTTATTTATTCATGTGGGGGTGATATATGGGACCCCTCTGTATTTTAAAGGGACATTCAGATTCAAATAAGTATCCCTCAGAGATCCTCACATCCACCAGGCCATGTTTGTAGGGAATAGGCCTTTGTTCTCATCAAATAGGGAAAAGGTGCTTTACCAATGGAAACTGTGGCAAGAAACCCTCTCAGTATTGTACGCATGTGGGCTGGCATGGTTCAGGTAGGGGTAGCAAGTTCACTGTCTCCCCTTTTCTGGCCTGCCAGCCTGCATACTCAGATAAGAGTCTGGTACGGATTTTGGGGGACTCCATGACACTTTTTGTTTGCTTGTTGTTTTGTGTGGGATCCTCCTCAAATTCCATACCAGATTCCATACCAGTCCCTCATCTAGATAAAGGACTGGTATGGATGTTGAGGGAAATCCCAGGTGTCTTGATTTCAAGCAGAACTCATCCAGGAAATGTTATGTAGTAGCAACTTAAATGGCATTTTTTCTTTGTAAATGTTACTTATGGTACAGGTGCGCTACTTCACGGGCAGGCTTAAGGCATATTATGGAAAGGAATTGTGTGTTTTGAATGTTGCCCTTTAAGCTCCATCAAAAGAGCTGCACCCAGCTAAACAGTAGTTTTGAATGAAGCCAGTCAGCAAATGGCATTTAGCGACATTTTTTTTTTTAATGTCACATTTGCTTTACTGTATTAAATTCTACATGTCTGACACTTCACAGACAAGGTTAAGGCATCTTCCAACATGTTATTTAAAGCAATTGAGCATTTTTAACATTTCACTGTAATCTTTTGCTAATGACTTCTGGTCAAAAAAGATAGAAGTGATCCCCCATGTAATCCCTTGCCATGTTTCTCAGGCTCTGCTATTTCACCTGTGGACCTGGAATCCACTTGGCAGGTGTTGCCAGGTAGAAGGGAGGGAAAGCAGGGAACATCCATTTACTGATCACCCCTATTTAGTAAGAACCCAGAAGGGTGAATATTTGGTAATTTCTGGTTTATTCTGTCACCTTCCCTCACTGCTATGTCTGGGGAAGACGCTAATAAAACATAATCTGCATTATATTCATTTCAGTGGAGTGGACAGGGGACAAAATAATAGACCCCCAATTTGTCTAATTAAAAGGTAACCTGTCTCTATATATATTCCATAACATAGAGGGCTTTTGATCCACTGTGTGATAACAAGAAAGTTAAGTGAAAAAATTGAAATGTTCACCTAAGCACTTAAAACCTCCCACAAAAATTTTGAGCACCCCTATCCCCACATACACACAAAAACACATCAGGGCACCTACATATGAAAATATTGATTGTGATACGCATGTTTGGGTGAGTTCAGAGGGTGGTGATAAATGGGAAGTACTTGGAATGGTCAGGGGTGGACAGTGGGGTCCCCCAGGGTTCTGTGCTGGGACCAATCCTATTTATTTTGTTCATAAACGACCTGGAGGATGGCGTAAACAGTTCAATCCCTGTATTTGTGGACTATACTAAGCTAATCAGGGCAATAACTTCCCCGCAGGATGTTGAAACCTTACAAGTAGATCTGAACAAATTAATTGGGTGGGCAAATGAGGTTTAATGGGGAAAAATGTAAAATAATGCATTTGGGTGGCAAAAATAGGAATGTAATCTACCCACTGGGTGGGAGAACCTCTAGGGGAATCAAGGATGGAAAAGGACCTGGGGGTCCTAGTAGATGATAGGATCAGCAATGGCATGCAATGCCAAGCTGCTGCTAACAAAGCAAACAGAATATTTGCATGCATTAAAAAGGGGATTAACTCAAGAGATAAAGCGATAATTCTCCCACTCTACAAGACTTTGGTCCGGCCTCACCTGGATTATGCTGTCTAGTTCTGGGCACCAGTTCACAGGAAAGATGTACTGGAAATGGAGCGAGTACAGAGAAGGGCAACAAAGCTAATAAAGGGACTGGAGAATATTAGTTATGAAGAAAGGTTACAAGTACTGAACTTATTCTCTCTGGAGTAGAGACACTTGAGAGGGGATATGATTTCAATTTACAAATACCATACTGGTGACCCCACAATAGGGATAAATATTTTCAGCGGAAGGGAGTTTGTTAAGACACGTGGCCACTTGTTAAAATTAGAAGAAAAGAGGTTTAACCTTAACCTTAAATTGCGTAGATGGTTCTTTACTGTAAGAGCGGCAAGGATGTGGAATTCCCTTCCACAGGAGGTGGTTTCAGCAGGGAGCATCGATAGTTTAAAAAAATGATTATGCCGCATACACATGATCAGATTTTCCGACAGCTAAAAGTCCGACCGTGTGTATGCTTCCGACAGCTAAAAGTCCGATCATGTGTATACAAGTCCGTTGCACAAAAGTTCATGCATGCTCAGAATTAGGGATGAGCTTCGTGTTCGAGTCGAACCCACGTTCGACTCGAACATTGGCTGTTTGGTCGTTCGCCGAATTCCGAACGTTATGGGCCGTTCTCGCCAAATTCGTGTGGCGCGTCACGGCCCACAATTCACTGTGGCATCGCAGTGCATTGCTGGCTGATGATTGGCCAAGCATGCACTATGACCCGCATGCTTGGCCAATCACAGTGCCGTCGGTAGAGAGAGCTGTAATTAGCCAAAGCCAGGGTGGCTTTGGCCAATTATGGCTCAGGGGGTTTAGAACACGCCCCACACTATATAAGGCCGCCTGCACAGTGGCCCTGTGTAGTGTGTGTTCCGGTGTTGAGATACATAGATAGACAGAGAGACAGTGTCATTTCATTTGAGTTAGCTAGATTAGGCAGGACAATCAGTGAGTTAGCTGCACTTACAGTGTATTGTGTGTGTGTGTGCATATATATATATATATACACTGTATTCAGTAACTTGGTGGTGCAGCGGTTCTTGGGCAGGTACCCGGGCTTACAGGATGTCCTGAGGCAGGCCAGGAAAGTCTGTGTGCATTTCCGCCGGTCATATAATGCCAGTGCTCGGCTGGCGGACCTCCAAAAGGAGTTTAACCTGCCCAACAACCGCCTAATCTGTGACATGCCCACCAGGTGGAACTCAACGTTGGCCATGCTGCAGCGGCTGCACACGCAGCAGAGGGCCATCAATGAGTACCTGTGCGACTATGGCACCAGGGCAGGGTCAGGGGAGCTTGTTTTTTTTCCCCACGCCAGTGGGCCATGATCAGGGATGCATGCACTGTCCTGTCACCATTTGAGGAGGCCACGAGGATGGTGAGCAGTGACAGTGCATACATCAGTGACACTGTCCCCCTTGTCCACCTGTTGGAGCACACGCTGAGTGGAATAATGGACAGGGCACTTAAGGCAGAACAGAGGCAGGAAGAGGAGGACTTCCTTAGCTCTCAAGGCCCCCTTTATCCAGACAGTGTTCCTGCGTGCCCGCCAATCACACGGGAAGAGGACGAGGAGGAGGAGGAGGAGGAGGAAGATTGTGTCAGTATGGAGGTGGAGCCTTGCACTCAGCATCAGCAGCAGTCTTTAAGGGATCAGTCCCAAGAAGCACATGGACTTGTACGTGGCTGGGAGGAGGTGGCTGCGGACCATGTTGTCCTTAGTGACCCAGAGGACTCCAGGCCGAATGCCTCAGCAAACCTACGCTGCATGGCCTCCCTGATCCTGCAAAGCCTGCGTAAGGATCCTCGTATGTGTGGTATCAAGGAGAAGGACCAATACTGGCTGGCAACCCTCCTTGATCCACGTTACAAGGGTAAGATTGCGGACCTTATCTTGCCATCGCAGAGGGAGCAGAGGATGAAACATCTTCGGGAGGCCTTGCAGAAAGGTCTGTGCAAGGCGTTCCCAGAGACTGGGAGGTTACAAACTCCTGTTTCTGGACAACGTGTTGCTGAGGCTTCAGTCAGTCAAAGAAGGAGCGGTGGAGAAGGTGGCCGTCTGACCGATGCATTCAGACAATTTTTTGGTCCGCAGCCCCAAGGTAAGATCGGTTCCAGCAACCATCGCCAGCGTCTGTTTTACATGGTGCAGGAATACCTAGGGTCTGACTTGGACACCTTTCCCACCGAAAATCCTCTGGGTTACTGGGTCTTGAGGATGGATCACTGGCCAGAGCTTGCACAGTATGCAATTGAGCTACTGGCCTGTCCTGCATCCAGCGTTCTTTCGGAACACACATTCAGTGCTGCTGGAGGTTTTGTAACCGATCACAGGGTGCGTCTGTCCACCGACTTGGTCGATCGACTGACCTTCATAAAAATGAATCAGTCTTGGATCACCACCAGCTACCAAGCACCTGATGCTGATGTAACCGAATAATTTTTTTTGAAATCTCAGATCCCTTCAAAGACTGCCTATGCTGATGCTGAGTGACTATCCCTGAGTAATTGTCCTCTTCCTCCTCAATGATCACGCTGATAGCTTGTAAGAACATTTTTGGTTCTGGGCGCCACCACCAGTGCCTAAGGCCCAATTTTTCAGCCCCTGTTTAACAGGGGTGTGTAATTACAGTTTTTGATGCAATACTTTGCAGCAGGGCTCGTTCCTGCGTTCCAACTAGAGTGTCTGTGAGGGGTTGCAGTGTTGTGGCACCAGCACCAGTGCCTAAGGCCTAATTTTTCAGCCCCTGTTCAACAGGGGCATGTAATTACAATTCTTGATCTAATATTTCACAGCAGGGCCCTGTGAGGGCTTACAGTGTTGTGGCCACAACAACACCTAAGGCCCAAATTTCTGCTGAGTATATAGGGCAGGCCCCTACTTTCAAACATCTAACTTACAAACGACTCCTACTTGCAAACGGAAGGAGACAACAGGAAGTGAGATGAAATCTACCCCTAGGAAGGGAAATTCTCTCCTGTAAGGGTTAATATGGGAAAAACATTTCTCCTTTCCACTTATGCTTTCCAATCCTTGTTCCACAAAAAACCCCAAATTTTCAAAAAACATTTGTCATTGGGACAAAAAGTGAGGTGAAATCTTCTGAAGAGGAGGACAGACAGCAAAACAAATGTCACAGGGGTGATAACCCTTCCCTATGTTTTCCAAAAAGCTTAAAAAAGATTTTTTGGCTGGAGCTAAACACGTTAAAAATGTACCTGTTCAAAATTACAAACAGATTCTACTTAACAACAAACCTACAGTCCCTGTCTTGTTTGCACCGCCTGTATACTGCTGTTCAGAGTATATAGGGCCTGGTGGCCCCACACCTTTCCTTATTTTAATTTGGGTGCGGGGTTCCCCTTAATATCCATACAAGACCCAAAGGGCCTGGTAATGGACTGGGGGGTACCCATGCCATTTGTCTCACTGATTTTCATCCATATTGCCAGGACCCGACATTACATTAAAGCCGCAAGCAGTTTTAAATGACTTTTTTTCCTTTAAAAATGACATTTTGTGCAGGGACTGTTCTAAGCATGGGAAACACGTGCCACTTTACAGGCATACTATAGACACCCCCCAGGTACGATATTTAACCAGTTGCCGACCGCCGCACGACGATGTACGTCGACAGAGCGGCACGGGCAGGCAAAAGGGCTTACCTGTACGTCCTTGCCTGCCCGCGGGTGGGGGGTCCGATCGGACCCCCCCCGGTGCCTGCGGCGGTCGGCAAATCTCCCCCAGCGATCGGTGGTGAGGGGGAGGCCATCCATTCGTGGCCCCCCCCCTCGCGATCGCTCCCAGCCAATGGGATCATTTCCCTGCCTCTGTATTGTACACAGAGGCAGAGGAAATGATGTCATCTCTCCTCGGATCGGTATTTTCCGTTCCGGGCCGAGGAGAGAAGACTGTAATGTGAGTGCACAACACACACACACACAGTAGAACATGCCAGGCACACAAAACACCCGACCCCCCCCCCGATCGCCCCCCGATCCCCCCCCAATCACCCCCCACTGTCACAAACTGACACCAAGCAGGTTTTTTTTTTGTTTTTTTTCTGATTACTGTATTGGTGTCAGTTTGTGACAGTTACAGTGTTAGGGCAGTGAGTGTTAGCCCCCTTTAGGTCTAGGATACCCCCCTAACCCCCCCTAATAAAGTTTTAACCCCTTGATCACCCCCCGTCACCAGTGTCGCTAAGCGATCATTTTTCTGATCGCTGTATTAGTGTCGCTGGTGACGCTAGTTTGGGACGTAAATATTTAGGTTCGCCGTCAGCGTTTTATAGCGACAGGGACCCCCATATACTATCTAATAAATGTTTTAACCCCTTGATTGCCCCCTAGTTAACCCTTTCACCACTGATCACCGTATAACCGTTACGGGTGACGCTGGTTAGTTCGTTTATTTTTATAGTGTCAGGGCACCCGCCTTTTATTACCGAATAAAGGTTTAGCCCCCTGATCGCCCGGCGGTGATATGCGTCGCCCCAGGCAGCGTCAGATTAGCGCCAGTACCGCTAACACCCACGCACGCAGCATACGCCTCCCTTAGTGGTATAGTATCTGAACGGATCAATATCTGATCCGTTCAGATCTATACTAGCGTCCCCAGCAGTTTAGGGTTCCCAAAAACGCAGTGTTAGCGGGATCAGCCCAGATACCTGCTAGCACCTGCGTTTTGCCCCTCCGCCCGGCCCAGCCCAGCCCACCCAAGTGCAGTATCGATCGATCACTGTCACTTACAAAACACTAAACGCATAACTGCAGCGTTCGCAGAGTCAGGCCTGATCCCTGCGATCGCTAACAGTTTTTTTGGTAGCGTTTTGGTGAACTGGCAAGCACCAGCCCCAGGCAGCATCAGGTTAATGCCAGTAGCGCTAACACCCACGCACGCACCGTACACCTCCCTTAGTGGTATAGTATCTGAACCAATCAATATCTGATCCGATCAGATCTATACTGGCGTCCCCAGCAGTTTAGGGTTCCCAAAAACGCAGTGTTAGTGGGATCAGCCCAGATACCTGCTAGCACCTGCGTTTTGCCCCTCCACCCAGCCCGGCCCAGCCCACCCAAGTGCAGTATCGATCGATCACTGTCACTTACAAAACACTAAACGCATAACTGCAGCGTTCGCAGAGTCAGGCCTGATCCCTGCGATCATTAACAGTTTTTTTGGTAGCGTTTTGGTGAACTGGCAAGCGCCAGCGGCCTAGTACACCCCGGTCATAGTCAAACCAGCACTGCAGTAACACTTGGTGACGTGGCGAGTCCCATAAGTGCAGTTCAAGCTGGTGAGGTGGTAAGCACAAGTAGTGTCCCGCTGCCACCAAAAAGACAAACACAGGCCCGTCGTGCCCACAATGCCCTTCCTGCTGCATTCACCAATCCTAATTGGGAACCCACCACTTCTGCAGTGCCCGTACTTCCCCATTCACATCCCCAACCAAATGCAGTTGGCTGCATGAGAGGCATTTTTATGTCCTCCCGAGTACCCCTACCCAACGAACCCCCCCAAAAAAGATGTTGTGTCTGCAGCAAGCGCGGATATAGGCGTGACACCCGCTATTATTGTCCCTCCTGTCAATCCTGGTCTTTGCATTGGTGAATGTTTTGAACGCTACCATTCACTAATTGAGTACTAGCGTAGGGTACAGCATTGCACAGACTAGGCACACTTTCACAGGGTCTCCCAAGATGCCATCGCATTTTGAGAGACCCGAACCTGGAACCGGTTACAGTTATAAAAGTTACAGTTACAAAAAAAGTGTAAAAAAAAAAAAAAAAACACAAACAAAAATATAAAATAAAAAATAATAGTTGTCGTTTTATTGTTCTCTCTCTATTCTCTCTCTCTATTGTTCTGCTCTTTTTTACTGTATTCTATTCTGCAATGTTTTATTGTTATTATGTTTTATCATGTTTGCTTTTCAGGTATGCAATTTTTTATACTTTACCGTTTACTGTGCTTTATTGTTAACCATTTTTTTGTCTTCAGGTACACCATTCACGACTTTGAGTGGTTATACCAGAATGATGCTTGCAGGTTTAGGTATCATCTTGGTATCATTCTTTTCAGCCAGCAGTCGGCTTTCATGTAAAAGCAATCCTAGTGGCTAATTAGCCTCTAGACTGCTTTTACAAGCAGTGGGAGAGAATGCCCCCCCCCACCGTCTTCTGTGTTTTTCTCTGGCTCTCCTGTCTCAACAGGGAACCTGAGAATGCAGCCGGTGATTCAGCCAGCTGACCATAGAGCTGAACAGAGACCAGAGTGGCTCCAAACATCTCTATGGCCTAAGAAACCGGAAGCTACAAGCATTTTATGACTTAGATTTCGCCGGATGTAAATAGCGCCATTGGGAAATTGGGGAAGCATTTTATCACACCGATCTTGGTGTGGTCAGATGCTTTGAGGGCAGCGGAGAAATCTAGGGTCTAATAGACCCCAATTTTTTCAAAAAAGAGTACCTGTCACTACCTATTGCTATCATAGGGGATATTTACATTCCCTGAGATAACAATAAAAATGATTAAAAAAAAAAAAAAATGAAAGGAACAGTTTTAAAATAAGATAAAAAAGCAAAAAAATAATAAAGAAAAAAAAAAAAAAAAAAAAGCACCCCTGTCCCCCCTGCTCTCGCGCTAAGGCGAACGCTAGCGTCGGTCTGGCGTCACATGTAAACAGCAATTGCACCATGCATGTGAGGTATCACCGCGACGGTCAGATCGAGGGCAGTAATTTTAGCAGTAGACCTCCTCTGTAAATCTAAAGTGGTACCCTCTAAAGGCTTTTAAAGGCTTTTAAAAATGTATTTATTTTGTTGCCACTGCACGTTTGTGCGCAATTGTAAAGCATGTCATGTTTGGTATCCATGTACTCGGCCTAAGATCATCTTTTTTATTTCATCAAACATTTGGGCAATATAGTGTGTTTTAGTGCATTAAAATGTAAAAAAGTGTGTTTTTTCCCCAAAAAATGCGTTTGAAAAATCGCTGCGCAAATACTGTGTGAAAAAAAAATGAAACACCCACCATTTTAATCTGTAGGGCATTTGCTTTAAAAAAATATATAATGTTTGGGGGTTCAAAGTCATTTTCTTGCAAAAAAAAATAATTTTTTCATGTAATCAAAAAGTGTCAGAAAGGGCTTTGTCTTCAAGTGGTTAGAAGAGTGGGTGATGTGTGACATAAGCTTCTAAATGTTGTGCATAAAATGCCAGGACAGTCCAACCCCCCCCCCCAAATGACCCCATTTTGGAAAGTAGACACCTCAAGCTATTTGCTGAGAGGCATGTCGAGTCCATGGAATATTTTATATTGTGACACAAGTTGCGGGAAAGAGACAAATTTTTTTTTTTTTTTTTGCACAAAGTTGTCACTAAATGATATATTGCTCAAACATGCCATGGGAATATGTGAAATTACACCCCAAAATACATTCTGTTGCTTCTCCTGAGTACGGGGATACCACATGTGTGAGACTTTTTGGGAGCCTAGCCGCGTATGGGACCCCGAAAACCAAGCACCGCCTTCAGGCTTTCTAAGGGCGTAAATTTTAGATTTCACTCTTCACTGCCTATCACAGTCTCGGAGGCCATGGAATGCCCAGGTGGCACAAAACCCCCCCAAATGACCCGATTTTGGAAAGTAGACACCCAAAGCTATTTGCTGAGCGGTATAGTGAGTATTTTGCAGACCTCACTTTTTGTCACAAAGTTTTGAAAATTAAAAAAAGAAAAAAAAAATTTTTTTTTGTCTTTCTTCATTTTCAAAAACAAATGAGAGCTGAAAAATACTCACCATGCTTCTCAGCAAATAGCTTGGGGTGTCTACTTTCCAAAATGGGGTCATTTGGGGGGGGGGTTGTGCCACCTGGGCATTCCATGACCTCCGAAACTGTGATAGGCAGTGAAGAGTGAAATCAAAAATGTACACCCTTAGAAATCCTGAAGGCGGTGATTGGTTTTCGGGGCCCCGTACGCGGCTAGGCTCCTAAAAAGTCCCACACATGTGGTATCCCCGTACTCAAGAGAAGCAGCAGAATGTATTTTGGGGTGCAATTCCACATATGCCCATGACCTGTGTGAGCAATATATCATTTAGTGACAACTTTGTGCAAAAAAAAAATAAAAATAAATAAATTGTCACTTTCCCGCAACTTGTGTCAAAATATAAAATATTCCATGGACTCAACATGCCTCTCAGCAAATAGCTTGGGGTGTCTACTTCCCAAAATGGGGTCATTTGGGGGGGGGGGGGGGTTGTGCCATCTGGGCATTTTATGGCCTTCAAAACTGTGATAGGCAGTGAGGAGTAAAATCAAAAATGTACGCCCTTAGAAATCCTGAAGGCAGTGATTGGTTTTCGGGGCCCAGTACGCGACTAGGCTCCCAAAAAGTCCCACACATGTGGTATCCCCATACTCAGGAGAAGCAGCTAAATGTATTTTGGGGTGCAATTCCACATATGCCCATGGCCTGTGTGAGCAATATATCATTTAGTGACAACTTTTTGTAATTTTTTTTTTTTTTGTCATTATTCAATCACTTGGGACAAAAAAAATGAATATTCAATGGGCTCAACATGCCTCTCAGCAATTTCCTTGGGGTATCTACTTTCCAAAATGGGGTCATTTGTGGGGGTTTTGTACTGCCCTGCCATTTTAGCACCTCAAGAAACGACATAGGCAGTCATAAATTAAAGGCTGTGTAAATTCCAGAAAATGTACCTTTGTAGGCGCTATAACTTTTGCGCAAACCAATAAATATACACTTATTGACATTTTTTTTTACCAAAGACATGTGGCCAAATACATTTTGGCCTAAATGTATGACTAAAATTGAGTTTATTGGATTTTTTTTAGAACAAAAAGTAGAAAATATCATTTTTTTTCAAAATTTTCGGTCTTTTTCCGTGTATAGCGCAAAAAATAAAAACGGCAGAGGTGATCAAATACCATCAAAAGAAAGCTCTATTTGTGGGAAGAAAAGGACGCAAATTTCGTTTGGGTACAGCATTGCATGACCGCGCAATTAGCAGTTAAAGCGACGCAGTGCCAAATTGGAAAAAAGTGCTCTGGTCAGGAAGGGGGTAAATCCTTCCGGGGCTGAAGTGGTTAAAGGAATATTTCACTTTTTTTTTTTTTTTTACTTTAAGCATCATTAAAATCACTGCTCCCGAAAAAACGCCCGTTTTTAAAAGTTTTTTTGCATTGATACATGTCCCCTGGGGCAGGACCCGGGTCCCCAAACCCTTTTTAGGACAATACCATGCAAATTAGCCTTTAAAATGAGAACTTTTGATTTTGAACGTTCGAGTCCCATAGACGTCAATGGGGTTCTAAAGTTTGTGCGAATTTTAGGTCCATTCGCAGGTTCTGGTGCGAACCGAACCGGGGGGTGTTCGGCTCATCCCTACTCAGAATCAAGTACAAGCTCAGTCTTGTAAAACTAGCGTTCATAATGGAGATATCACGTATGTCTTGTACTCCACTACGTTCGTAACTGTTGGCCAACATTTGTGTGATCGTGTGCATGCAAGACAAGTTGGAGACAACACCCTGCAAACAAAAATCCATGGTTTTGTTGTCGGAAAGTCCGATTGTGTGTATGGGGCATTAGATGAACACCTGAACGACCACAACACACAGGGATGAACAATGTAATACTGACATAAAATCACACACATAGGTTGGACTTGATGGAGTTGTGTCTTTTTTTGACCTCACCTACTATGTAACTATGTAATTTGCCCCTTGGGGGTCTATGAGTTCAGTTGGATAACTCAAGGATTGTCAGGGGCCCCAGCAACATTCCAGCAGTTCATGGAAAGAACAGTAGGAGACATGAATCCAAAAGAAGTACTTGTGTGATCAAAATCACTACTGACCTAAAAGACCTCTATGCCAAAAATTTCCTCCCCTTACTCCGCTCTATCCAGGGCGACCTGCAGAAATGGAATCTAGGTTCCTTTTCCTGGTTGGGTAGAATAGCAATATTAAAAATGAACATTCTACCCAGAATCCTCTACCTCCTTCAAGCCCTCCCGATCTCGTTACCCGCTTCCTTCTTTGCCTCCTATAAACTGCTTTCCCGAACCTTTGTGTGGGCCTCCAAAACTCCGCGTATTGGCTGGGACAGACTTGTTCTCCCTAAAAGACTGGGGAGTCTGGGTCTCCCAGATCTCCGAAAATATCACTGGGCCTGCCACCTCACCCCCTCATTGGGACCACACTTTCATTGTTCAAAAGAGCATGCAAAATACTGGCCTTCACACCCTCACCAGGCCCCATGACCCCTCTGGACGATAACCCAGCCTTTCCCCCGGGCCTTTTCCTAAAAGATCCTGCCCCGGATACCCTCAATTCCCCAGCTAGAGCACAGAAATTCTTCCTACATGGGTCTTTCCCCTCTTTCCCTACACTTGTAACTACTCTATCTAACTACGACATACCCTTTTACAAATACCTGCAAATAAGACATTTCCTCCAACCCTCCATCCAACACTCTCACAGGCACAGAGATCTCACGCCGTTTGAACTTCTTTGTACCTCAACAGAACCGCAAGGCCATCTCATTTCCTCAAATTACGCCCTACTGTTCACAGGCCACAAGATTAAAGATGACACCCTTACACAACAATGGGAAAAGGACCTAGCCCTAGATCTCACCCCCACAGAGTGGGACCACATATTTACCCTCATGCACAAGGGGTCCATTAATGTCACGACGCAGGAGAATAGATACAAAATTTTCTCGAAATGGTACCGGACCCCCGACAAAATCCACCGCTTCCACCCTTCTGTCCCTTCTACCTGCTGGAGGTGTAATAACGCTAGAGGTACTCTACTTCACATCTGGTGGGAATGTCCCCTTCTCCAACCCTTCTGGTCAGACATCCATGAACTAATCTGCCAAATCACCACATATACTCCAGACTTCTCCCCCGCCAGATATTTACTGCACCACAGACAAGGGTCCCCCACCTCATACAAAAAAACCCTAACTATTCACCTGATCAATGCAGCCAACCTCTGCATCCCTGCACGTTGGAGAAACCCCTCCCCCCCCCCCACAGTTCAAGACTGGACTCGCAGGGTAGACCGAATAGCGGAAATGGAGCGACTCATCTCCCAAGCAGCGGATACTCCTACCAAATTTCAGGCCACTTGAGCCTGTTGGACTCATTATAGAAGCTCACAAACGCAACAGGCCTTGACCCAACCACCCCCTCAGACTCCCTGAGGAGCTCACGCGACATGTTCACTTGTGTCCACCTTTGTTAACACACCTGCCACTCCTGTCCCCCCTCTCCCCATACCTCCCCCCACCAACGATACCGACCTGACATTTTCAGGAAACCTAAAGCTTGCCGTATCCATGCATATCACACATGCCTTTACTCAATATCGGCTTCATATAGCCCCCCCTCCGAGCGACCGACTCACCCTCGGTCCGCCCTACACTTTGGACGACTTCACTTCTTCGTACAAGTTCTAAATTTCAGTCGCCATGCCGTTATATTAAATACTACATATGTCTTGTCAGGTATCCCGTTCTCGTTCACAGCTAAGATCCCGTCGGGGGTGAGCGGAAACGGGATTGCTTATAATGCGGTTTGGCCTTGCTCCGCAAACCACACCCGCCCTCTCTGAACCTGCATCCATAGCTGTAAGCTGCGATACTTACTTTATTATACTGTTGAGCCTCATGCATGACTACATATGCCTATATTTGCTCATGTTCTTACTCTGCTGATCTATATGTGCATATTGCCCATTGATTGTTTATTTCTCTATGATGTATGGCAAACATTGCATGTTAACCTGTAAAATTTCAATAAAATCTTTTGAAAAAAAAAAAAAAGAAGTACTTGTGTACCTAGACAACATCATTGTGTTTGGGAAGACTTTGGAAGAGCATGAAGCCTGGTTGGAAAAGGTCTTTGCACGGCTTCATGAAGAAGGGTTGTCTTTTTTCAACCTCAACTATATATGTTACATATTGCTGTAGTGAGAGCAATATTTCTAGGGCAGTTATTCGTGGTTAAAGTAAAGCTAAAGGCAATACTTTTTTTTCATTTTGGATAGAAGGGTGTATATACCCCTGTCAGGCTTTTGTGCCTTTTGTGTCCCATTGGGGATATTTCCCTTTCTGTTCCATAGTGAAACCAGGCAGTGAGAGAAAATCCTTCCAAAGTGAGAAAATCCCTGGTTGTCACAAGGGTCACCAGAACTAATGACCCCATTGAAATATCTCTCCTTTATTACTGTTCTGGGGATAACCTAAAACGAGGGATTTTCTTTTTTTTTCACTTTTGTTGATAATGGTAAAGAGAACAAATAAAGAGGGTAAATCTCCCTAATGGGCCACTGATAGCAATACAAACCTGGCAGGTGTTCTAATTCTTCTCCACCCTATCCAAAACTGAAACTATCATTTCCCTTATCGTCTTTCAGGACAGCACATGAGAGAGTGGCTCCACCCACTAGGAAACAGGAAACACAAACTCCACCACATTTTATAAGGAGGCTCCTCTCCACAGCTCGTCAGTTTTTGTTTCCTCCGGCAAGGGAACACCTAGTAGGGGCCAGGGTCTCTTATGGTGCTATCCTGAGAGGCCAGGCTGCCTACCCCACCATACCTATTTTTTTCCTCCAGAGAGTCCGATCCTCCCACACCGCGCCACAGGGTTGCTGGTAAGTGGGCTCCATTTTTCCTTTTTCCTTGCTCATGATGAGCTGGACCGTTCCTGGAGCCGCTCCTTAGGCGGCGGCAGCAGCCGTTCGCGGGCTTTTTTTGAAACCGCGTGTCGGCGTTACTGGCCGCCGCCATCTTGGAAGAGTACAGACTCGACCGGTCGGAAGTGAGGTACCCGACGAGGGGAAGGCATTAGGAACGGGCGCATCATTTCCGATCGGAAGTGGCGCAGAGGAAGAAGGGAGGAGCGGTCCTGGTGCCTATATTCCGGTTCCAAAAAGCATAAATAAAAGAAAAAAACCGCGCTGAAAAATAATATAAACACTTAAAGCTGCACGAATAAAACACCAATACCTGTGTACAATAAAAATAAAAGAAAAAACAAACGTGCGCTCATAATGAACATAATCTGTGTAAAAAATACATAATCTAAATCCCTGTAAGAAAATCAGAAATGTGCATCAAAAAAATATTGATAATTAATAAATGGTAAAAAGCTGTGAAAAAAATATGCTTAAAAAGTGTCATAACATTTCAAGAAAAGTTTTCACAACCCAAATGGATAAGGAACAGTCCTTAGATGAAATACTCCAAGGAGCGAAAGTTCTTATGATGAACAGTAGGAGAGGGAGTCCCATACATAAACAGTTACTTCACAGAAGCAGGAGGAAGCATCCACCTTCCGACCAGTCAGACACTGCACATATATATGGAGAGGGAGGGAAATGAGGGTAAGAGCTCTCATATAGTCACACAGTATTAAAAGGTGGACCCTTACCCTCAATGATGGACCTCCTCTCTGGCAAGGTCTCAAACGCAGGCAGACTTTGCCCTCTGCAGGGACTGTGAATGGATGATGTCCGGATCCAGCTCATACAGTGTGCGTCTCCAGCTTGGCTTCTACCAACTCGTCCACCTGGGGGGGGAGGGAGTGACAAGCACACTGTATCTCCTAGAAGATGCAGAAACCAAGGGACCCATGCACATCAAACTCTCCACTCAGCTGGCCTTTTTGTACCATCTACGCTCACCTTCAGCGCGGGGCTCCCTCAGTACGGCGGCAGCAATTATCCTGGCAGACCTACCCCGCTCTCCCCTTCCCCCCCCCCATCTTCTAGGAGATACAGTATGCTTGTCACTCCCTCCCCCCCAAGTGGACGAGTTGGTAGAAGCCAAGCTGGAGACGCACACTGTATGAGCTGGATCCGGACATCATCCATCCACAGTCCCTGCAGAGGGCAAAGTCTGCCTGCGTGTGAGACCTCGCCAGAGAGGAGGTCCATCATTGAGGGTAAGGGTCCACCTTTTAATACTGTGTGACTATATGAGAGCTCTTACCCTCATTTCCCTCCCTCTCCATATATATGTGCAGTGTCTGACTGGTCGGAAGGTGGATGCTTCCTCCTGCTTCTGTGAATTAACTGTTTATGTATGGGACTCCTTCTCCTACTGTTCATCATAAGAACTTTCGCTCCTTGGAGTATTTCATCTAAGGACTGTTCCTTATCCATTTGGGTTGTGAAAACTTTTCTTGAAATGTTATGACACTTTTTAAGCATATTTTTTTCACAGCTTTTTACCATTTATTAATTATCAATATTTTTTTGATGCACATTTCTGATTTTCTTACAGGGATTTAGATTATGTATTTTTTACACAGATTATGTTCATTATGAGCGCATGTTTGTTTTTTCTTTTATATTCCGGTTCCGGTCGGGCGCAACAGCGTTTTTTGACTCCGGAACCGACGTTTGTAAGAGCTACCGATCGGAGCAGCACCACTATGGATTCTGTGGCAGCTGCATGTGGGACAGGCACAGGCACCAGCAAGGCCCAGGTAAGAGGCTATAGTGAATATCCTGGTTACTTTGGTGCCCTTCTCACAAATGTTTTTTTCCCCCTTGGTGGCTGGGGCCTGTCTGGGCACATGGGGTTAACTGTTGTTCCTCCTGTGCACCTGTGGTGAGTCCGTTAGGAGGAAGCTTTGGCTTAATGAATGCTGGTGTTTTTTCTCTTTTGTCATTTTTTTCTGGCAGGCTAAGAGCTCTGAACCAGCCATTAAAAAGAGATGCCCCTCATGTAGAGCAAAGTTACTGGAGGGTTGGAAGAAGACTTTATGCCAAATTTGCATTGACTCCTTAGTCAAGGAAGAGGCTTCTTCTGCGTGCAGCGACATAATCGCATCCGTTAAGAAAGAGCTAGATGCTACTATACAGGCTTTTCGCTCTTCTCTTGTAACACCAGCATTAAGTCAGGCAACTACCTCAGACCCCTCTCAGGACTCACACTTAACCCCAACAGTAGAGGCTGAGGCTGGCCCGACTACCCAAAAGGGGCATTCCCCCTCATACTCTGGAGAAGAGGAGAAGGAAGAGGAAGAGGCAGATGCACCTTCTAGATACAAACTGTCCTTGGAACAAGTAGACACTCTGTTGAAAGCAATTTATGCAACATTGGGAATGGAGGAAGAAAAAAGAGAATTATCGCTGCACGATAGAATGTATGAAGGGCTTGGTGAAGCAACAGGTCGCACTTTCCCTGTACATTCGGTAATCTCGGAGATCATTAAGAAAGAATGGGCTGACCCAGAGAGAAAACCCTTTTTCCCAAGAGCTCACAAGAGGCGTTTCCCATTTAATGATAATCCTGAGTCACTTTGGAATAAAGTCCCGAAGTTGGATGCAGCTTTTTCCCAAGTATCTAGATCAACAGATCTGGCATTCGAGGACATGGGTACTTTGAAGGATCCTATGGATAAGAAGGCGGACCAACAGCTTAAAAAAGCCTGGCAGTCCATTGTAGGGAATCTCAAGCCTGCTATGGCTATGACCTGTGTCTCCAGAAATATGGAGTTCTGGCTGAATCAGCTAAAAGCACATATTATAGCTCATTCACCCAAACAGGAGATTCTAGATTCCTTCCCAACCCTTATAGCAGCGGTAGCATATATTTCTGACGCCTCTGCAGATTCTATAAGAATGTCAGCTAGATCAGGGGCCCTGACCATTGCAGCTAGGAGAGCGTTATGGTTAAAAACATGGCCTGGGGACGCAGCTTCCAAAAATAAGTTATGCAAAGTGCCATTTTTGGGAGATCAGCTATTTGGTCCCGATCTAGAGTCTATTTTGGATAGAACAGCTGATAAGAAGAAATCCTTTCCTGTTAAAAAGAAAAAGCAGCCAGTTAGGCATTTTTTTCGACCTAAAAAAAATCAGGAAAAGAGTAACAGGCCCCAAGGAGAAAGAAAGAATTGGGCAGCGCAGAGAGGAAAAGGCAAAGGGAATGTCCTTTTCAATCCTCCTACGCAGGCCAATAAAACACAATGACTTGGTGGTGCCTGTGGGAGGAAGGCTTCAAAAATTCCTTCCTCTTTGGGCAAACATAACAAAAAACCCTTTTGTTTTAAATTTAATAGCCCAGGGATACAAGATAGAGCTGTTGAACCTTCCTCCAGAGAGGTACTGTGTAACAAGTCTGCCAAAAGACACAACAAAAGCCCTAGCCATGAAGAACCTGTTAAGGGATCTGATAAAACAGGGTGTTGTGGTTCAGGTGCCTCCGGAGGGGGTTCTACTCCCATATCTTTCTGATAAAGAAACCATCAGGAAGCTTTCGGCTCATCCTCAATTTAAAACCGTTAAACAGGTCAGTCCAATACAGGCGATTCCGCATGGACTTCATCTTTTCGGTAAGAAATCTCTTAGTCAGGGGATGCTTTATGGCATCAATCAACTTAAGGGATGCGTACCTGCATGTACCTATAGCTGCTCAGTCCCAGAGATACCTGAGGCTGGCAGTAAATATGGGGAGGGAGGTTCTGCACCTTCAATTCAGGGCCCTCCCCTTTTGGTCTATCTTCCGCCCCTCGAATATTTACCAAAATTATGGCGGAAGCCCTAGCTCCCCTCCGGCTACAAAGGATTGCGGTCATCCCATACCTGGATTACCTCCTTTTCTTTGCCCCTTCCAGGGAAAGGTTACAGGAGGATTTGATCAAGGCTCGCAGTCATCTGGAGGCCTTAGGTTGGATTATAAACATCCAAAAATCAAATTTCAATCCAGCACAAAGAGTCCAATTTCTGGGGTATCTGATAGACTCAGTGGATCAAAAGATCTTTCTTCCAGAAGAGAAGAAAGTGAAGGTATTGCAGGCAGTATCCAGCCTTCAGACGAACCTGGAGGTATCAGTCAGAAGGATTATGTCAGTACTGGGAACCTTGACCTCAACCATGCCGGCCATTCAATGTTCCAGACTCCATTTCAGACCCCTTTAGAGTTTTCTCTTAAAGATCTGGGATCACAGTCCAGAAGCTTTAGACTCAAAGGTAAAGCTTCCCACCAGGGTAAAAAGGACCCTTTGGTGGTGGAGAAATCAGGCAGTGCTATCAAGGGGTTTACTCTGGTCCTTCCCAATAGAGAGAAGGATAATGACAGACGCCAGCAGTTGGGGATGGGGAGCACACTGGGGTCAAGACATAGCTCAGGGAGTTTGGTCCCCAGTGGAAGCAGAAAGGTCATCAAATTGGAGAGAGTTAAAGGCAGTCGCTCTAGCCTTGGTTGCCTTCTCTCCAAACCTTCAGGGGTCCCATGTGCAAATATTGTCAGACAACGCCACCACGGTGGCATACCTGAACAAACAAGGGGGCACAAGGAGCGGGACTCTTCTATTGCTATCTTCAGAGATCCTAGGATGGGCAGAGAGTCATCTACTTTCCCTGTCAGCAGAACATCTCAAGGGCACGCTAAATGGAGTAGCAGATTTCTTGAGCAGACAAAAGATTCAGGAGGCAGAATGGAGTTTGAATCCAGAAATATTCACTCTAATAACCCAGAAGTGGGGATGCCCACAGGTGGATCTATTCGCATCAAGAGAAAATGCTCAGCTCCCTCAGTTCTTCTCCCTGCACCGAGACAACGGATCGATAGGGATAGATGCCCTGGCACATCCTTGGAATTTTCAGCTGGGTTATGCCTTCCCCCCCTTTTCAGCTAATTCCTTTAGTACTGAGGAAGATACAGAAGGAGAAGGTGTCGGTAATCTTGATCACCCCGTACTGGCCAAAAAGGGCCTGGTTTTCCTCCATTCTACTAATGTCAGTCAAACCATTCTGGCAGCTTCCCCTCAGACAGGACTTACTACTTCAAGGTCCAGTGTATCATCCGGATATAGCAAGACTAATGCCGCGTACACACGGTCGGACTTTCCGGCATACTTGGTCCGGCGGACCAGAGTGTGCCGGACAATCCGCCCGTGTGTGGGCGGCGGCGGACTTTTCCGGCGGACTTCTTCCCAAAAGCCCGCCGGACCTAGATTTGAAGAAAGTTTCAAATCTTTCCGTCGGACTCAGTTTCGGGCGGAAAGTCCGCTCGCGTGTGTGCTGGTCCGACGGAAAGCCCGCTCGTGTGTAGGCTGGTCCGACAGACCAAATGCGACACGAGGGCAGGGTATTGCATCTCGCGCTCGCTGCAATAGGAAAAACAAATCTTCCTATTGCGGCGAGCGCGGGGCATACCAGGCCCTTAGGTCTGGTATGATTATAAAGGGAACCCCGCTACGCCGAAAAAACGGCGTGGGGTCCCCCTAAAATCCATACCAGACCCCAATCCGAGCACGCAGCCTGGCCGGTCAGGAAAGGGGGTGGGGACGAGCGAGCGCCCCCCCCCCCTCCTGAACCGTACCAGGCCGCATGCCCTCAACATGGGGGGTGGGTGCTTTGGGGGAGGGGGGCGCCCTGCGCCCCCCCCAAAGCACCTTGTCCCCATGTTGATGAGGACAAGGGCCTCTTCCCGACAACCCTGGCCGTTGGTTGTCGGGGTCTGCGGGCGGGGGCTTATCGGAATCTGGGAGCCCCCTTTTAATAAGGGGGCCCCCAGATCCCGGCCCCCCACCCTATGTAAATGAGTATGGGGTACATGGTACCCCTACCCATTTACCTAGGAAAAAAGTGTAAGTAATAAAACACACTACACAGGTTTTTCACAGGTTTTCACAGGTTTGACCACGCCCCCTAAAACGTCACAGTCCCAGCATGCCCAAGGACTGTGACATCATATGGGGGCGGGGTCTCCGCCTATATAAGTCACAACGCAGCCCTCAGAGACCAGTCCAGCCGGAGAGAGCGTCGTGTCAACATCTGGGGGAAGAGAAGAGAAGAGAAGCCAAGAAGCCAAGAAGCCAAGAAGCCCAGAAGTCCGGACCTCCGCTGGCAATAGAGCTACATGAAGACAGCGGAGGGGCCGGCCGAAGACCTGCGACACCGGGAGAAGAGGCCGGAGAGCGGAGAAGAACCAACCGGACGCCGGGAGAAGATGAAGCGGAGGGACCCCCGAAGCCGAAAGAAGACCCCCGAAGCCGGAGGAAGATCCCCCCCCCGGAGCTGTTTAATAAAATATTTTAAAAACCTGTGTAGTGTGTTTTATTACTTACACTTTTTTCCTAGGTAAATGGGTAGGGGTACCATGTACCCCATACTCATTTACATAGGGTGGGGGGCCGGGATCTGGGGGCCCCCTTATTAAAGGGGGCTCCCAGATTCCGATAAGCCCCCGCCCGCAGACCCCGACAACCAACGGCCAGGGTTGTCGGGAAGAGGCCCTTGTCCTCATCAACATGGGGACAAGGTGCTTTGGGGGGGGGGCACAGGGCGCCCCCCTCCCCCAAAGCACCCACCCCCCATGTTGAGGGCATGCGGCCTGGTACGGTTCAGGAGGGGGGGGGGCGCTCGCTCGTCCCCACCCCCTTTCCTGACCGGCCAGGCTGCGTGCTCGGATCGGGGTCTGGTATGGATTTTAGGGGGGGCCCCACGCCGTTTTTTCGGCGTAGGGGTTCCCCTTTATAATCCATACCAGACCTAAGGGCCTGGTATGCCCCGCGACGGGGCTCGCAAGGTGTCAATCTCGCCGATAAAAGCGGCAAGATTGACATCCTTTTCTAGTCCCGTCGCACCTGAGTCACGTTCAAAATGAACGGACTTGTCCGTGTGTGGGCAAGTCCGTTCATTCTGAAAGTCCGCCGGAACTCCGGCGAAAGTCCGTCGGAAAGACGGGCGGACTTAGCCCGCCGGAAAGTCCCGGCGTGTGTGGGCAAGTCCGTCCGTTTTAAAGTCCGGCGCACCTGGCGGACAAAGTCCGTCGGAAAGTGTGCCGGACCAAGTAGGATAGAAAGTCCGACCGTGTGTACGCGGCATGAGTCTCACTGCTTGGTATCTGAGGAACAGCTGTTAAAAAACAAGGGTTTGTCAGAGCCTCTAGTATCTACTTTACTTGCTAGTAGAAAGAAGGTGACTAGAGATATCTACGCTAAGGTTTGGAAAGTCTACAACTCCTGGTGTCGCTCGGCAAACCAAAATTTAGAAGACATTGTGTCGGTTCTGGAATTTCTGCAGAAGGGGGTGGACAAAGGGCTGGCAATTAGCACTCTTAAAGTACAAGTGGCTGCCCTAGGAGTATACCTGGATCAACCTATTTCCTCAGTACCGTTGGTCACGAGATTCTTTAGGTCACTTTCTAGATCCAGACCAGTTCCCAATAGACACTTTCCAAAATGGGACTTGACAGTGGTCTTACAAGTACTCACAAAAGATCCTTTTGAACCATTACAGTCAATCTCGTTAAAGAATTTAACTCTAAAAACGGTATTCTTAGTTGCAGTTACGACTGCGAGAAGAATTGGAGAACTTCATGCTCTTTCAGTTAAAGACAGGACAGGATTGTGCTTAGAACAGATCCTGTGTTTTTGTTTTTTTTTATTCCATAATAATTTTTATTAACAAAAATATGCAAGGCAACAGCTTGTACAAAAACATGGATATTATATAGTACTTTTTGTCACATTATTCTCAATTACAGATATATTGCATAAATACAAACATGTATATGTTAGTTCAGGATTTCAATTATTCTTTTACAAACTCGTGTGACTCTGTACATACCCTTTGATAGGGTGTTGAGAGGGATTCCTATGACCCCTTTGTAAAGTTAGGGATCATAGATAAAAAAAAAAAAAAACAAGGAAAGGGGGAGAGAAAAGGAGTGAATAGGGGATAGGGAGGGTGAACAGAGAAGTGTAAGAACTAGATAGAAGGATGGCGGGTTGGGGAGAGATAGTGGGGTTTTAAGGGGGGGGCAGCGACAAAAGTCACAGTCCACCCGGTCTCCTCCGTATGGTGCTGTCACCCCGGCGCGTCCTAAACAGTCCTTTACTTCTTGATGGTCCAATCGAGAATATTCAGAAGTTATACGTGCTGTAGCGTTGAGATAATTTGAAATGTTTCCAACAGGCCCATGTAGTCGTATATTTTTGGATTCGTTCTTGTGAAATGTGCACCAGCTCCTCCATCTCCTCTATCTTAGAGATCTTTCGGAACCACTCCCCAATTGTGGGAGTGGAGGTGGATCTCCAATGTTCACCAGGTGCATAGCTAATGATTTAAAGTACTCGTTTTTAGTCAGGTGAGTGTGATGTAGGAGGTATTGGGCAGGAGAATAGGTCAAGGAATATGTTAGATGAGGTCGTGAACTTCTTTCCAGAATGGCTGTATGGAGTCACAGTTCCACCATATGTGCAGCATAGTACCTTTTGCTTTTCCACATCTCCAGCATGTATCTGGGATGGTTGGAGAAAATTTATGTAGAAGTGACGGAGTCCTATACAAGCGTGTTTGGATTTTATAGCCATTCTCCTGAATGGCTACATTAAGGGAGCCCTTATGTATATACTGGTTGATACGAGTCCAATCCTCCTCCGTGAAGGCCATCTGAAGGTCTGTTTCCCATGCTGTGTGTGCTGAATCTGGAGTGTAAGAGGTATCTTCTGTAAGTATGTTGTACATATACGAGATTAAGTGTCTCTGTGGGGAGGATCTAGTGCATAGTTCCTCAAAAGGAGTTAGTTGTCTAGTCCAAGTCAATGTCGTTCCTTGAGTTGAGAGGAAGTGTCGGATCTGTCGGTATGTCCAAAAGGGGAAGGATTTGAGGAGGGACGCAACTAGATTCTCATATGATCTAGGGGTCCTATCTACATAGAACTGATAGGCTAACATTCTGTTGTGTGGCCATGTCTGGTTTAGAAAAGATGATGGGAGCCCTGGGGTAAATCCCGGGTTGCCTCTCAATGGGGTTAACGGGCCCGGCACAGAGGAGATTGGTTGGATTTTAATTGTTCGCCTAAAGGAACCTAGAATATTTTTGGAAGGGGATGGAATAGAAGGTGTAGTCCTTCACGGAGGGGAACAATGTGCGCCATGTGTCATGTAACGCCAGACTTTGAAGTTGTAATTTAATTTGTCTTAGGGCTCTGTAAGACAGCGTTGAGGTGCCTGAGGAGGTATCAAGGTCTGGATTGAGGGGCACATTGAAGTCACCTCCTAAGAGTACAATACCGTCTTTGAAAGAGATCAAAAGGTCGCATACTTTCCTAAAAAAGGATACCTGGTGTTCATTTGGAGCATAAATGTTTGCCAATGTTATCGGCTTAGAGGCATAGGTACCTTTAATGAATGCGAATCTTCCTTCAGGGTCCAGTAGGGAGTCTGAGAGCTTAAATGGGGCCTGTTTAGAAACAAGTATGGAAACTCCTTTGGTCTTTGCTATGGGATTGGTGGAATGGAAGGCAGTCTGGTATATATGATTGGTAATTTTTGGGATGGAATTAGAGCGAAAGTGAGTCTCCTGGAGAAGGATGAATTGCGCCTTTTGTTTGGTAAGTGAGGACAGGACCTGTGAACGCTTTTCAGGTACGTTAAGACCTTTTGCATTAAAAGAGACACACTTCAGCGATAGAGGAGCATGGTGAGGCATTTTCTTCTTTTTTTTTTTTTTCTCTTTTTTTTTTTTTAAGTTATAAATAAATGGATTTCAAATCAAAGACTCAAGATCCGGATTTTTATTTATCTTCTTTAAAGACTGTCAGTCCACTCCGGGGCGACCTCACCAGCAACTGCGAGGCGTGTTGAGGTAGGGCTTGTGGGATGTCTAAGAAACAGAAAGGGGAGGAGTCCCGCCAGGGATGAAGGAAAGTAGAAAACTAGGGAATCAGTGGGGGCTAATAAGGTATAGGGTGGAAAGAAATACCAGAGGTGGAAATGGAGAAACCAATCCACCTATAAGATAGGAAACTGGTTGGTCAGCAGACTAACTCTTAGTACTACTGCTGGGGGTTGGTGGGAGTGTCTGGAATCCTACTCCTTGGCCGTAGAGAGGAGTGTGAGTAAATAGTGGTGTAAGAGGGAACAGTGCGAAAATGAGAACGGGACAGTTGCATCCTGTCAACAGTAAACTCAACGCAAACATCCTGAGAGCCCACCAATGGGGAACAGACATAGGTCTAATATCTGGAAACTTAAAACTTAAAGAGATTCAAAGCATGTGTTATACATAAACATAGTCATCATGACTCATTCATCCATTTACTCGCCTCCCCATCTAAATTTTATGGGGGCTTCACCTCATTATGCGTACACATTCTAATATTTCTGTTCAAGGGTATATAGGGTCATATGGCCGTACCTCCTCATCTTAGAGCTAGGCAGTGAGACTAGAGGTATGGGACATGGGACCTCCCCACCTCCTGGGGTTTTCGGGGCCATCCTCTTATCTACCTTATACAAGCTTCTGTGCTGGGGGTTCATATTAACTCTTATGACATTATAGCATTATAGCCATATGAGCACCCGAGGCATAATGTGTGGCTTCCCATTCATGGTTATCAGGGTAGTAAGTAATATTCTAGAGAATTGTTCTCTTAGTATGTCTCAGTGTCATTGTCTTCTACAGTGAATGACAGACAAAGGGTAATTATGATTGTAGATAAAGAAGGGAGCTGCATGTGTCTGCCTCGGTGACTCCCAGTTTTTCATACATATTCATATGTCAAAGATATACTGAGATAGTTAGCGCATATATCCGTAGAAAAGGGACTGGAGATCGGAGAGTGAGGAAGGGAGGGAGGTAGAAAAAGGGGAGGAAGGAGGGGGGTGAGGGTTGGGGGGAGAGGATTGAGGGTAAAGGGAGGGGAGGAAGGGGTGGGAGAGGGGAAAAATAAGGGAAGGAGGCCGGGTGAAGGGAGTAATAAAAGGGGGAAAGGAAAAATGAAGGAGGGGAGGGGGAAGGTGTGGGTAGGAATAGGAGGGAGGACGAAGGTATCTCTAGAAGGCAAAATGTTAAACCAATTACTTTACCAATACAGATATACCGCATCCCAATTATCTAAGAGCAAAGTATATGTTCATCTCACACAAAGGTTATCTCCAAAGGTGTTGGTGGGTATGCAGACGCTAGTAGACCCAGTGCCCGGGGGAAGTCTCAGGTGTGGGATGTATTAGCTTCATAACATGTTGAGAAACCTCTGCAGTCCTGTGGGGGACTGACAAGTATGGCAACTGCAGGCTTGGAGGTTGTGGCAGGTAATGCAGAAGTCCCGAGAGTCTGGTTTGATGGAGGTGTCTCGATTCCTCGCTGCTTAATGGGCCGGTATTCTGTCCACGTGAGTCTGTGAGGGCTTTTCGCTCTAGTTAGGAGAGGTCCGGTCAGGTAGTTTCTGCAGACCCTTGTTTAGAGTCATAGTGCAGGACTTTCAAAGGGCAAAGCAGCTAGCAAGAAAGCCGTGGTCTTCTCTACACCTGTGAGGCTGCGCACAGTTCTAGCGTGTATAATGGAGACGAGTCACTGAGTCTATGATATAAAAAGATGGAAACTGTGAACCATAACAGGAAGATGAATCTCTCTTGAGGGAAACAGACCTAGATAGGTAGTGTCAGGCCTCTTGGTGATTCCTGTGGGGGGTTACGGGTTGCCCCCTGGCTTGGTAATCCATATCCCGTCTAGAGGGGTGCGCCCCAGGAGAGGGGGGTCCCGATCTCCTGCGTCTAGAGCGATGCCTCTGTGCTTTGGGTGAGGGGTTGTGTGTCACCGGCCTCCACGGCTCAGATGGGAAGTGGAATGCACACCAATCCGGAAGATCTGTTGCTGGTAGATCGAGCTGCTCACAGAAGGCCTGAAGGTCGTCTGGTGATCTTAAGAGGGCAGTGCGGCCTCTAGCGGTGGCGGACAGGCAGAACGGGAATTTCCAGCGGTATTGTATATTCCGCGCTCTAAGTTGATCCAGCAGGGGGCGCAGAGCGTGCCTGTTCTGTAGTGTAGTTGGAGAGAGGTCCTGAAAGAGCTTAATTTCAGTGCCATTGTGGTGTATATGGCCTCTTTCCCTTGCTTTTCTCAGGATTTCTTTCTTAAGCTGGAAATTCACTACACAGCATATAACATCCCTTGGGGGCTCATTATCTCGAGGGGGCGGCCTGAGGGCCCGGTGCAGTCTCTCCATCTAAATTGGGGAATCTGGTGGCCAGTCTAACAGATCATTAAAGATGGCACAGGTAACCTGGGGTAGTGAGCCTGCATCTAAGTTCTCCGGTACCCCCCTGACTCGAATGTTGTGTCTCCTGCCCCTATTGTCAAGGTCTTCGACTTGGCGGTGTAAATCATAAAGATACGAGAGTTGGGCATCATATGTGTGCTGTACTTGCCTGATGGCAGCTGTGTGGAGCTGCGTAGTTTGCTCCACATCCGTTATACGGGCCGCCACTGCCTGAATGTCCATCTTGAGGTCTAAAATTGCCGCTTTCAAAGTGCCCGTAATATTGTTGGTGATGTCCATTGCGACATGCTGTAGATCCGACAGGTTGACTGCTGGGCTGGAGCGGCGAGCTAGGGTATTCTCATCTTATTTATTTATTTATTTATTTCAGGTACTTATATAGCGCCGTCAATTTACGCAGCGCTTTACATATACATTGTACATTCACATCAGTCCCTACCCTCAAGGAGCTTACAATCTAAGGTCCCTAACTCACATTCATACATACTAGGGACAATTTAGACAGGATCCAATTAACCTACCAGCATGTCTTTGGAGTGTGGGAGGAAACCGGAGTACCCGGAGGAAACCCACGCAGGCACAGGGAGAACATGCAAACTCCAGGCAGGTAGTGTCGTGGTTGGGATTTGAACCAGTGACCTTTCTTACTGCTAGGCGAGAGTGCTACCCACTACACCACTGTGCCGCTCATAGAGAGTCTGAGTCCTGACTGAGGCCTGTGGTGTCTGTGCGGCCTCGTGGTCACCGGAGCGGAGTGTTTGGAATATCTCCGGGATGTTGCAGTTGAGCTGTGTGTTCGGCTCTTTCGGTGTCCGGGAGGCCGAGACACTCCTGTTAGATTTCCCCATCATGGATAAGGGCGGTTATCCCCCATTAATGGCTGATTTTACTCCTCGGGTAGCCGGAGCTCTGTGTTCAAGCGACCATTCCAGACTCCAGCTAGGCCACGCCCCGATCCTGCGTTTTTACCAAAAGTGGCATCAGTCCATAACAGGTCGCAGGAAATCATCCTGCCAACTTTTTTTTCAGATCCTTCAGGAAGTAAGGAAGAATTATTTCATAAGTTAGATGTAAGAAGAACATTATTACATTACTTAGAAAAAACAAGGGACTTCAGGTCTTCGGACTCTTTATTTGTTTTGTTTTCTGGCAACAGAAAAGAAAGGCAAGCTTCAAAGGGATCAATTGCCAGATGGTTAAGAATGGCTATTTCAGAAGCTTATGTCCAGTCGGGGTTGTCTCCTCCTCAGGGAGTACGAGCACATTCTACCAGAGCTCTAGCCACTACATGGGCAGAAAAAGCTGGTGCCACCCCAGACGAAATTTGTAAGGCGGCTACGTGGTCAAGTTATCTTACATTTGTCCGTCACTAGAGATTGGATTTTCTGTCAGCTGATGATCAGGCATTTGGCAGAAAGGTCCTGCAGGCTGTTGTCCCTCCCTAGTTGGTAAGTCTCGATTATCCTCTCGTGTGCTGTCCTGAAAGACGATAAGGGAAAATTCAAGTTAGACTTACCGGTAACTTGTTTTCCAAGAGTCTTTCAGGACAGCAAACTACCCGCCCTTCATGTTTATATATACATATTTATATGTATATGGAAGTGTGTGTGTGTGTGTATATATGTATGTATATATGTGTGTATATATATATATATATATATATATATATATATATATATATATATATATATATATATATATATATATATATATATATATATATATATATATATATATGTGTATATATGTATATATATATATATATATATATATATATGTATATATATATATATATATATATATATATATATATATATATATATATATATATATATATATATATATATATATATATATATATATATATTATATGTATATATATATATATATATATATATATATATACTGTGAATTAACCGTATTATGATTATGTGTTCCAGCTTGGGCCGGAGGTACTCTACTACAACTGACGAGCTGTGGAGAGGAGCCTCCTTTTACATGAACAGGAATAGTACAATGTTAATACAATTTATGGTGTGACAATTGGCATAGGGGTCCCATATTCCGATTGATCCCAAGGTTCCCAGACTTTATTAAAGTGGTGTTCCACCCAAAAAAACAAAAATACCTGAAAAATTCTAAAAAACAAAAAAAATTTGGATATTTTTTTTTTTTTACTTACCTCTAAATGCCTGTTGCTAGGTGGTCCCTCGTAGTCTGCCTCTTCCTTTGCCTGGGCTGGTGACATCACTTCCCCCTCGGCACAGGAAGGGCTCGGCTCTGCTCCCTCCCTCCTTCCTGTCAATCATCTGGGACCCATTACAGGACTTAAAAGTAGAGGACCAGATCCTGTCCCATACCTGGATCGTAATAGGTTTACCTATTAAATGAGACCATCTCCTCATGTAGTGATGTGTGGTCTCGGTAAGAGGGGTCGACTCATGGAGAATACTGTGGATGGAGGAAATTAAATGTAGTTGGTGAGGACCCTGGGCTCATAAATACTCAAAGTGGTTGGTTTATCGAGGGTCAGGGTTGGAGATTTGGAGTGAAAAGAAATGTCTGACCTGTAAATAAAAATGAAAAAGTTGAAAGGGTAAATCATATTTCTCACGTAGAGTATCAAAATGATATAATCTGGACCAGATGGACCAGATTTCGGAGCTGAAAGAGGGGGACATTAAGCCATGGAAAAACCCTACCCAGGGACAAACTATCTGGTATGATTGGGTTAAACAGCACATTAACAAGAGGAGAGCAAGGTGAGGCGAGAAGAAAGCCTTTAAGGCATTTACGCCATATGGTTAAAGCGAAGGTCATTGGAGACCATTGGAGACCATCATTGGAGACCATTGACATTTAAGAAAAGGATCTGGGGATAGGAGGGTATCCCAAACTAAGGAACATGGGTGAACTGGATATAACACTCCCTTTTCAATGGCTGTCCATTGATTTGGTGCGTGTAAGGAGGACCATGAAACAATAGCCCTCAAATGTGAGGCGTAGTAATATTTAATAATATCCGGGGCGCCCAATCCCCCTTTGGATCTTGGGGCAAATACCACCGAACTCGCTATGCGATGGGCCCTATCATCCCATATGAACTTTATAAAGCTCCTCTGGAGTGCTTTTAGTTGAGAGGAAGGCATGGCAATTGGCAATGTTTCAAAGTGGTAAAGTAGCCTGGGCAGAATAGACATTTTTAGGACGTTAATCTTACCCAACAGAGACAGGGGATATTTTTTCCAGGTCAGCAGGGACTTGTTAATGTTTAAAACTAGAGGGGGAAAATTAACAGGATAGATAGAAGAATAAGAGGGGGTAAGAAGGATACCTAAATATTTGAGTGAGGTAGTGCACCATTTGTAAGGGTATGATTCTTTAAGCTGAGATAACAGGGAGGATGGGATGTATATGGGGAGAGCTTCAGTTTTAGAGGTGTTAACCTTATAACCAGAAATGACACCAAAGGAGGACAATAATTTGTGTAGTGAGGGAAGAGATATCAATGGGTTGGTAATAGTGAGCAGGATGCGAAAGGTGACAGTTTATACTCCCCCCGTCGCATCACCACACCACGGATATCCGGGTGGATGCGGATGGACTCGGCCAGGGGTTCTATACATAAAATAAAAAGTAATGGTGAGAGAGGACACCCCTGACAAGTTCCGTTTGTCATGGGGAAGCCAGGTGACGGGAAGGAAGACATCTGAACCTGGGCTGTGACTGTCGAGTAAAGGGCCTCTAAAGCTTTTAGAAAAGGGCCACTAAAACCGTATGCATTTAAGGTTGCAAAAACATAAGGCCAACTCAGCTTATCAAAGGCCTTTTGTGCGTCCAAACTTAAAACCAAGACCAAACAGGAAGACCTGTCCAAGAGATCTAGCAGATCTATTTTACGGCGGGTGTTATCCCCGGCGTGCCTGCCAGGGACAAAGCCACCTGGTCACTATGGATCAGTTTGGGAACAAGTCTAGATAGTCTGGATGCAAGAATTTTCATAAATATTTTATAATCTGACTTTAGAAGGGCTATGGACCTGTAATTATCTGGGATAGAGGGGTCTTTACCAGGCTTTGGATGACAGAAATGTATGAGTGGGAGAATTGTGGGTGTGGAGATGTACCCTTAAGTAAGGAATCATATAAGGTCAGACAGAATATCAAAGAAGGTTTGTAGTAAAAATAGGGCAAGCCATCAGGGCCAGGTGATTTATGTAATGGAAGGCCCTTAATTATAGTTAAAAGCTCTTCAGCCATTATAGCCGTAGTCAAGATAGCTAAATCTGCTGAGGATAATTTTGGGAGTTTTATGTTAGAGAAAAATGCCTCAAATTTTTCTTGGGTAAAATTAAAGTGATTTTTCAGAGTCATACAGTTAATACAATCTATGATAGAATTCACCAAAAATTTTTGACATCTGATGGGGGCAGTGTGTTCTAGATCCGTCAGCCTGGAGAAGGAAGTCAGGGAATAAATGGAATGGACGTGGATGTATCTTGTTGACTAACATTCTATGGGGTTTATTTGAGTATTCATAAAATTTTTGTTTTGTCCAGAGTAAGGATCTGGTCACTCTGCCAAGCTGTATTAATTTGATTTGTTCTCTGAGGGAGGTGACCTTTCGCAGTTTCATCACTGTGGGGCCACACAACAGCTGCCGCTGCGGTTACCAGAGCGGATGTCAGGGACTGTATAAGTCCATTTCTATCTTTCTTCAACCGAGAGCTTTCAGCTATGCAAGCACCATGAAATACAGCCTTGTGTGCCTCCCACAGCGTAGAAAATTCAGAAACTGACCCCATATTAAACTTAAAACAATCCTCTAAACCTTTTGCTAAGATGGAACGTGAAACTTCGGATTGTAAGAGGTGATCATTAAGACTCCAATGACAAGATCTGGTGTAAGCCTGAGAAAGCATAAGGTCTAACATGATAGGAGCATGGTCTGACCATGTAATAGGTGATATGTCAGACTCGACCACATAGGGAATAAGTGGGGCTGAAATAAAGAAGTGGTCAAGACGTAAGTACATTTTATGAGCTGGGGAGTAAAACGTGAACTGCTTAGCTGAGGGATGCCTGATCCTCCATGAGTCGAAAAGTCGACGGGATCTAATACACTAGTACACTTGCGGAAAGAATTAGCTTTGGAAGTAATCTTTTTGGAAGGTGTAGTACTAAGGAGAGTTTGTCTATCTCTTGTGGGCGACATAATCAAATTAAAATCCCCACCAATGATCATAAAAGGTTGTGAACAGTATTGAGGGGAATCAAAAAGCTTGTTAAGAAAATCAATCTGATCTGTATTGGGGGCATAGAGATTGACAAGGGTGAGAGAAGTGGTCACATACTCACAGTCTAGAATGAGGAATCTCCCTGTTAGGATCAGCATGGGATTTTTTAACCCTAATAGGGCATGACTTTTTAATCAGAATTGCCACTCCCACCTTGCCCATGGAGTCAGAGGCAAGGAAGGAGGTGGGGTAAAACTTTGAGGCAAATTTAAGTGAACCACCTGTCCAAAAATGACTCTCCTGGATCATCACCATGTCTGCGCCCGAGGCCCTGAAATCCATCAGGGCCATCCAAGCTTTACAGATAGAACCTAGACCCTTAACATTATATGACATGATCCTCAAGGCCTTGTATACAAACCATTCAGATAGTGTAGGAACAGTAAATATGAAAAAAAACAAAACATAGTAAACATAAGAATAGATATAGGGCTGTTTATAAACATTGCTGGTAACAACATCCCCTCGATACCTAAGTATTAACAAATATACCCTGTGAGAGAACTGTAGTGGGTTAGGAAAGCAAGAACATTGCAATTTCAACCTACAAAGCTGACCCATGAACATGGACATAAAACAAGAAGCAAACATAAAAAAAAAAGAAAAATAGAACTTAAGTTTTTAAAGACCTGAGAGGCTTCTCAGGAGGCCCTGGATATAATCCAAGGCCAGGTAGGGACACGTGTGGACTTCCATCAGGAGATTCTGAGCAGAGAGATGAGAAGGGCTTGTTGCTCACCTTATGAACTTGGTAGCATTAATATAAGTCCGACAGTAGGAAGCCTGTTACTAAAGTAAGACTATGATCAGCAATAGGGATGAGCTTTGAGTTCAAGTCGAACTTATGTTCGACTCGAACTTTGGCTGTTCGCCGTTTGCTGAACAACAAACAATTTGGGGTGTTTGCGGCAAATTCGAAAGCCGCGGAACACACTTTAAAAGTTTATGGGAGAAATCAAAAGTGCTAATTTTAAAGGCTTATATGCAAGTTATTGTCATAAAAAGGGTTTGGGGACCTGGGTCCTGCCCCAGGAGACAAGGATCAATGCAAAAAAAAGTTTTAAACGGCCGTTTTTTCAGGAGCAGTGATTTTAATAATGCTTAAAGTGAAACAATAAAAGTGTAATATTCCTTTAAATTTCGTACCTGGGGGGTGTCTATAGTATGCCTGTAAAGGGGCGCATGTTTCCCGTGTTTAGAACAGTCTGACAGCAAAATGACATTGCAAAGGAAAAAAAGTCATTTAAAACTACTTGCGGCTATTAATGAATTGCTGGTCTGACAATACACATACAAGTTCATTGATAAAAACGGCATGGGAATTCCCCACAGGGGAACCTCGAACCAAAATTTAAAAAAAAATGACATGGGGGGTCCCCCTAAATTCCATACCAGGCCCTTCAGGTCTGGTATGAATATTAAGGGGAACCCCGGCCAAAATTAAAAAAAAAAAAATGGCGTGGGGTCCCCCTCAAAATCTATACCAGACCCTTATCCGAGCACGCAACCTTGCAGGCTGCAGGAAAAGAGGGGGGGCGAGAGAGCACCCCCCTCCTGAACTGTACTAGGCCACATGCTCTCAACATTGGGAGGGTGCTTTGGGGTAGCCCCCCAAAACACCTTGTCCCCATGTTGATGGGGACAAGGGCCTCATCCCCACAACCCTTGCCCGGTGGTTGTTGGGGTCTGCGGGCGGGGGGCTTATCGGAATCTGGACGCCCCCTTTAACAAGGGGACCCCCAGATCCCGGCCCTCCCCCCTGTGTGAAATGGTAAGGGGGTACTACCCCTACCATTTCACAAAAAAACTGTCAAAAATGTTAAAAATGACAAGAGACAGTTTTTGACAATTCCTTTATTTAAATGCTTCTTCTTTCGTCTATCGTCTTTCTCCTATCTTCTATCTTCTATCTTCGGTTTCTTCCTCCATCTTCTTCTTCTTCTGGTTCTTCTGGTTCTTTCTCCGGTGTTCTCATCATGCATCTTCATCCGCGGCGTCTTCTTCCCTTCTTCTCCTCAGGCCGCTCCGCATCCATGATGGCATGGAGGGAGGCTCCCGCTGTGTGACGCTTCTCCTCTTCTGACGGTTCTTAACTGCTTGCTGACCGCCGGCCATCAATTGACGGCCAGGCAGCGCAGCTCTCATGGCGGGCGGGCATCATATGACGTCTTCGCTTTCCCAGCCCACCCGGTGCATGTGCCCGGCGGCTGCGATGTCCGCCGGGCACCCGCGATTACCGGTAACACAGCAGGACCGTGGATCTGTGTGTGTAAACACACAGATCCACGGTCCTGTCAGAGGAGAGGAGACCGATGGTGTGTTCCCAGTACAGAGGGACACCGATCGGTCTCCTCCCCTAGTGATTTCCCACCCCCTACAGTTAGAATCACTCCCTAGCAAACACAGTTAACCCCTCGATCACCACCTAGTGTTAACCCCTTCCCTGCCTGTCACATTTATACAGTAATCAATGTATTTTTATAGCACGGATCGCTGTATAAATGTGAATGGTCCTAAATATGTGTCAAAAGTGTCCGATATGTCCGCCGCAATATTGCAGTCACGATAAAAATCGCAGATCGCCGCCATTACTAGTAAAAAAAATAAAAAAAAATAAAAATGTTATAAATCTATCCCCTATTTTGTAGACGCTATAACTTTTGCGCAAACCAATCTATATAAGCTTATTGTGATTTTTTTACCAAAAATATGTACAAGAATACATATCGGCCTAAACTGACAAAAAATTTGTTTTAAAGAAAAAAAAATTGGATATTTATGATAGCAAAAGGTAAAAATTATTGTGTTTTTTTTTTTTAAACTTGTCACTCTTCTTTTGTTTATAGCGCAAAAAATAAAAACCGCAGAGGTGATCAAATACCACTAAAAGAAAGCTCTATTTGTGGGGAAAAAATGATAACAATTTCATTTGGGTACAGTGTTGTATGACCGCGCAATTGTCATTCAAAATGTGACAGCGCTGAAAGCTGAAAAATGGCTTGGGCAGGAAGGGGGCGAAAATGCACTGTATTGAAGTGGTTAAATAATGGAGGGGCGGGGCCACCGGGTGACCCCGCCCCCTCTGACACACGGGGACTTGACGGGGACTTCCCTGTGGCATTCCCCGTGATGTCAGAAGGGGGCGGGTTCACCCGCTACATAACCCCGCCCCTTCTGACATCACAGGGAATGCCACAGGGAAGTCCCGTCAAGTCCCCATGCTTCAGAGGGGCGGGGTCACCGGGTGGCTCCGCCCCCTGTTATTTAAGAACCGTCACACAGCGGGAGCCTCCCTCCATGCCATCATGGATGCGGAGCGGCCTGAGGAGAAGAAGGGAAGAAGATGCCGCAGATGAAGATGCAGGACGAGAACACCGGAGGAAGAACCAGAAGAACAAGAAGAAGAAGAAGATGGAGGAAGAAACCGAAGGAAGATAGAAGAAAGAAGATAGAAGAAAGAAGAAGCATTTAAATAAAGGAATTGTCAAAAACTGTCTCTTGTCATTTTTAAAATTTTTTACATCATTTGTGAAATGGTAGGGGTACTTTTGTACCCCCTTACCATTTCACACAGGGGAGAGGGACGGGATCTGGGGGTCCCCTTGTTAAAAGGGGCTTCAAGATTCCGATAAGCTCCCTGCCCGCAGACCGCCCACAACCACCGGGCAAGGGTTGTAGGGATGAGGCCCTTGTCCCCATCAACATGGGGACAAGGTGTTTTGGGGGGCTACCCCAAAGCACCCTCACAATGTTGAGAGCATGTGGCCTGTACAAGTTCTGGAGGGGGGCGCTCTCTCATCCCCCCTCTTTTCCTGCGGCCTGCCAGGTTGCGTGCTCGGACAAGGGTCTGGTATGGATTTTTGGGGGGATCCCACACCATTTTTTGAAAAAATGTTGGCGCGGGGTTCCCCTTAAAATCCATACCAGACCTGAAGGGTCTGGTATAGATTTTGAGGGGGACCCCACTCCATTTTTTTTTTATTTTGGCCGGGGTTCCCCTTAATATCCATACCAGACCTGAAAGGCCTGGTATGGAATTTAGGGGGACCCCCCATGTCATTTTTTTTTAAATTTTGGTTCGGGGTTCCCCTGTGGGGAATTCCAATGCCGTTTTTATCAATGAACTTTTATGTGCATTGTCAGACCGGCTATTCATTAATAGTCGCGAGTAGTTTTAAATAAATTTTTTTCCTTTGAAATGTCATTTTGCTGTCAGACTGTTCTAAACACAGGAAACATGCGCCCCTTTACAGGCATACTATAGACACTCCCCAGGTACGAAATTTAAAGGAATATTACACTTTTATTGTTTCACTTTAAGCATTATTAAAATCACTGCTCCCGAAAAAAAGGCAGTTTTAAAACTTTTTTTTGCATTCATCCATGTCCCTGGGGCAGGACCCAGGTCCCCAAACACTTTTTATGACAATAACTTGCATATAAGCCTTTAAAATTAGCACTTTTGATTATTCATGTTCGTGTCCCATAGACTTTGGTGTTCGCGTGTTCGAACAAATTTTTTGCCTGTTCGCAAGTTCTGGTGCGAACTGAACAGGGGGGTGTTCGGCTCATCCCTAATCAGCAAATAAACAGGATCAACTGTCAATTGAGGTATAATGACCAAAGTAAAAAAAAAAAAGGAGAAAACCATTGACAATAGTACCCCATGGGTTAGAGATAAAATTCTACCCCGAACAGGAAACAGAGTACTCACAAAACCTTGTAAACCAGAGCAGCGTACTTAATTTGTCTTGAACTATGGAGAAATAGAAATGTGAGGTGCAATGAAGTATGGATGCAAGAAGGAATGTGTAAAGGGGTCAAGGAGGTTGCTTCAAGGAGTGTAGATGTTGAGGCATAGAGAGATGTTTCCTAGATTTACCCCTCACTGGGGTCCAGATGTGGCTGGGAGTGGTAGGAGGTGGACAGATCTGGGATGAAGGAGGGCTCAAATCTTCTTCTGGAAGAGGAGGCAGGCCGAGATTTTTCAAAAATGCTTCACCCCCTGCAGTTCACGTAGGGTATACTGAACTCCGTCTTTGGATACAATAAGGCGGAAGGGAAATCCCCAGTAGTATGGAGTTTTATGATGTTGTAAATGGGAGGTGATTGGGCGCAGGTTTCTCCATTTAGCAAGGGTAATGGGGAAGAGGTTACTAAAAATTAGCAGTTTTGCCCCCTTATATACAAGTTGGGATTTATTACGTACCGCCAGGGTAAGTGCCTCTTTGCTTTAAAAAAAAATGAAACCTCACTATAATATCTCTGGGTCTGGCTCCAGTCGGAGGCTTTGGGCCAAGAGAACGGTGGGCTCTATCTAAGTGTCAGTCTATATTTACCACTGTGGAGGCCAGGGTATTAAAAAGGCCCAGAAGATAGGTGCGTAAGTCAGGGTCCCCTATTGTTTCAGGGATACCTCTGAAACGCAGGTTCTACCTTCTCTCCCTATTTTCCAAGTCCTCCTGCTGTAGTTGTAGTTGAGAGACTGAAAAACGTAAATTATGATTTTCCTCCTCAATAGTCTGTACGTAATTTATCATCTAATCCAATTTCTATTCAAGAGTATCTGTATGCTCCCCAATTTGATTTATTTCCCCTCTCAGTTCTGCAGCTAACTTGCTCACCTCTGCTGAAATGTTGCATGTGATTTGTTGAAGTAAGAGCTGTAGTTTAGCATCCAACTTGGCGTCTAAGATATCTAGAGTGAGGATCACATGTGGAGAGGAAGGAGCAGAATCCAGACTATGGGTGTTAGCTCTTGGAGGGTTTACAGCATTCTCTGTTTCCAGGGATGTATCCATTGTGGCGAAATGGTCTGTGGGGTTATTCGAGACCGCGTATTGTGACCTAGTAACAGAGCACTCCATGGTCGATCCCTCACGTGGCCCAAACAGCGGCTTATATTGCTGCCACTGGCCAACTTTGCCCATGAGGTGCTCAAAGAGTGTGGTGGTCGGTAAGGCTTACCCCCGAAGTTATAAATGGCTATAGTAGCAATTTGGGGGTCTCGGTGAGCAGACGAGGCCCAGAGCTCACTTAAATGGCATCTTCCATGTTAGTAGAGAAAGGCCGCTATTCGTTTGCTGGGCACACCTGCCAGTTGCAAAGGGGACTACTTTAGTGGTTGTGGGGGGGGCGATGGTAATCTGTGTGGCTCACCAAGCTCTGTAGAAAGGGAGCTGGGTGTAGGAAAATGGCCGCCATCTTCCGGGAGCAGACCGAAGCCGCATGGGTGAGCTCTGCTCCATTTGGGACACAGCTTTCCCCTCAAGGACATGTGTCAAATCCCAGCCGATATTAAGATGGACAGTCACCTCTAGGGATATCGGCTAAAGCAAGGGATGATCGGATGTCCAGCTACTCACTGTGCTTGACAGGCGTGGCTACAGCTGGATCAACAGGCCGCGAGATGATGCCAGGCCGCGGGACACCGGAGCTGTCAGTCGGGACTCTTCTGGTGATTTCTCCCACTGCAGGTCCGAGTCTGTAAGAGTAGTGGTTGGTGGGCAGGGATGGAGCGCCTGTTTACCCAACAGATCACGGCAGTCAGGTGTGGAGGATACGAGAGGCCTCAAGATGGCGGCGGGCTTCGGCAATGTGATGCCAGCTGCAGTTCAGGTGCTGGTATAGCCAGCCAGAACTCCTCAATATCAGCTGGGACTGTAATAGGGGATGCCCAGGGACAGATGGAAGAGGTTTGGCGTTTCACTGAGGTGAAATAAGCAGTGGATGGCGGTGGATTTTCTCTGGATGAGCGAAGCTCAGTATCAGCACGTCTTCCCTGTTTCACGTCCAGACACGCCCTCTGAAATGTGCATTTTAATTCCACTTTTGTTGAGAGAAAAAAAAATCTTCTCCAGGTGATCAATGTATATTGCTAAGGTTTTAACAAGCCTTTTTGCAGATTCCTTTCTGTTTCTTCTTCAAATAAATAGCTGTTTGTTTGACTATGTTCTTGGATACTGATTCTGAATGGGAGAATCTGGTTCATTATAATTACCTGATGCACTCTCAGTGTACTGTTGAAAAAAGTTGAATTGTCTGCATCGGAAGTAATTAACCTGTAGGGAGTATCTCACCCAAAAAAAAAAAAAAATTGTTGCAGAGGATGCCTAAAATCAGACTTGTATCTTACTTGGCATACTTTATGTATACCAGTGTACAGAAAAATTCTACGTTGCCATATTTTGGATTTTATAGAAAATAACAGCACTGCAGATTGAAATGGAAATTTAATTTTCAATAACATTAAGTTAAAATATAGCTTATGTAACAATTGTATATCCAATATTATTTGTTGCTATATTTTTTTCACCACAAAAGTGTTCCCTATTAATCGAGTTGCTCCCCACTAAATGGTATTTTTTTATTATTATTATTATTATTATTTATTTTCAAGATTTTATTTTCAATGATATCAAAGTGGTAAGCAAGTTTGCAATTTGCAAGTTCATAATTTGTGAATTTTTGGACATGTTCACCAAACGCACCTATGAATCAAACCCAAGCAGATTTGTCCATCACTAATCGTGGGAAATCTTCCAGTAGGGATACTTTTTCCAGCAACAACTTTCTAAGGGTGGATAAATATGTTGTATGCGGTATGCAAAAAAAGGATTACATTCATCTTTCCACGATCCGCAAGCATTCTCTTTTATAAAATGTTAAATTGGTCTTAAAAAAAAAACTCCTACTAAAAAAATAAGTACTTAAATGTAATCCAGAATAAATGTTACCATCAGAAACCTAATTATAAAAGCATTTTAGCAGCATAATTTAAAGCAAGAAAAAAACAGGATGATCCAAACAAATCCGTCTTGTCTATCACTTAAATACGTAAAATAAATAAAAAAATCAGCACAAAATGAAAGGAAAGATTTGACTAAGAAAGCAAATTACTGTACATAGATGCACGCATTATCTGCTTGGAAAAGTTGTCAGAAGGAATAAGTATATGAGCTAGTGAATTTCTAAAATAAAAATAGATAAAATAAATGAAAATATTTTTATGAATGCAGGTAAGCCTTGAAGAAAAAAGGAAACCCATGACCTACGAAAACAGGTTTTGTAGAATCATGCTCTGCCTTGGATGTCTGGTAAGAATGTCAAGTAAGAATTCAGAAAAAAAAAATTGTGATGGTTTGGTTTTGTGCACTTGTGATGATTACTTGGATTTTTAAATGTTATGATTCTTTGCAATTTAGGCAGAGCAACTTACAGTATATTTATTCAGGTGAATAAAAACTATTAAAAAATACTCAGTTTCCCTTGCATGATTACTATTATATATGACAACTGCAACTGGCATTTTCCCAAAAAACAGCGTTAACAGCAAAGACCAATGCTCCACCTTTCTTAATGTTTTGCTGCATAAATGAACTTTGTACTGGACCTCAAAAATTTGGATTGTATTGAATTGAAAGCTATATATTTTAATTAGGTGCATCAGAGTTCTCAATGGCCTTCAAAGAGGAACTATGATGGTAAACATCTTAGAAAGTACTTAGGACCAATCCAATATTTTCAACAGTATGGATGGAATTGCACTAATATACTAAAATTCTTTTTAAAAGATAAGCATCAAGCTGATAATCTAAAAATAACGTATATCTAGGGCATTTTTCCAAGAAACTGAAAAAAAGGTTCGGCAAACATTTCAGGAGTCGGTGCTGAATTCAAGCCTCATTGAAGTCAATGGTAGCTGAATATTAAAAGCATTTCTGAACAATTTTTAGAGTAATAGGATGGGGATTGTTAAACAAATGGCATGTGGGGACTGAACACTGCCCTTGGGAACACGTACAAAGCAAAATAAATAAATCAAATGTTTTTAGCAAGGAGCAACAATTTTAATAATGCTTAAAGTGAAACATTACTACTGCAGCAAAACTGACATTCACAAAGGAAATAAACGTCATTAAAATTGCCAGCAAATGACAGTTCCTGGATCCTTACTTCTGTTTGTAAACTAACATTCAAGAATTCACTTCATCTATACCAGACTCTTATTTTAGATGAAGGTCTAACATACAGGTTAATGAGCGACCCCCAAAAAAAGAGTGGGGGTCCGCCTGAAAATAAAAACCATATTGGGTCTGGTATGTACAGTATGTTAATGGTGACCCCATGTAAAAAAAGGAGTTGGGTCCCTCACAAAGTCATTTCCAGTCCAAGTACATGGCCAAGTACATGGTTGCCTTGTTTGCATGGCCAGGGTTTTTCGGCCTGTAAATTAATGGGGCTGGAAGACATCACTGGTTTCTAAGAATTCAGGGGAGCACCACCTATCTTTTCCTTAACAACCTTGACAGTGGAAGAAGGAAGCTGTTATATATAGTAGCAGGGGAAAACCCCACTACTATATTAGATGTTCTGTTCCTACCAAACAGCATTAAAGTTTGGCATAAGGAAGGACACGGAAACAAACAAAATCTGGTCTGAACTGTCAGGGCTGGGCTCAGCCCTTCCTTTTCTGAGCTGGCCGCTAATTGCCAGCTCTTATCTCTCCACAGTTACTCAGCTGTTGATGATATCCAGCTCGTCAGTCCTGCCTACTTAAGCCGTCCAGTCCAGAGGTTCTCTGCCTTCGCCTTGGTCAACATCACAGAAACTATCGCCAGCAATCCTATTCAAGACTTGCTTTGCTGGCATCCCTTCTGGCTCCAGATCCTGCTTGCTGTTCCACTACATTGATCCCTGACTTCTGGCTTGGCTGACTATCTGTTCTGGTTACTGAACTTTGACTATGTTTTGACTACGTTTGTTCTTTTTACCTTTATTATTAAACAAGTGTGATTTAACTGTACTTCTGACTCAGCCTGATTTCATGGTTTCTGACAGTAGGCGAAGGCCATGAATTCATAAGATGCAGTCAATCCACTTGTTGGTAATATTTTTTCCAGACTGGATGAACTGGATCACCGCATGGATCAGTTTGCCATGCCATTACAAGTGCTCCTGGGTCGCACGGCTCACCTGGAATCTCCCATTGTGGCCGCCCCAGTACAACCTATGTTGCAGGCCGACCCTGCTGCTGCTGAAGTCTCTGTACAGGCATCCGCCTCGAGTATTACCTCTATAAGAAATATGTCTGATTCCACTCCACTTCCAGAGCAATTTGCGAGCAATCCGGTCCAATGCAGAAGATTAGTTTTGTGATATTTTTGATTCCTGAGAGAGCCTTTGCCTGGGTAAACCCTCTATGGGAGACAAAAATACCTGTCCTATGCTACCCTGAGTTTGTGGCTTCGTATTTGATATTCCCGCATGCTCCGCTTTTGCTGCCATGTCCATCAAACAGAGTACGAGAACTGTTGCTGACTACGCCATTGAATTCCATACTCTGGCAGCAGAGGTTGCGTGGAACAATGAGGCCCCCTTAGCTGCTTTTTCTCATGGTCTCTCGGATACCATCAAGGATGAGATAGCAGCTCGAGATATACCCACTGAGCTGGAGAAGTTGATCACGTTTGCCATCCTCATCGACTCCTGACTCAGAGAAAGACTCTCATTTAAGAAGCGCTTGTGGAAGCCTTCTGTATGTTTGTCTCCAAGCTTTGCAGTCCCCCCCGTGCCTCCCTCACCTCCCATGCCTCCTGGTACCGAGTCGGTCAGTGCAGGTGAACCCATGCACTTGGGTTTCACGCGTCTCTGGACCTGGAGATTGTGCCTTTATTGTGGTCAGGCAGGTCACCTTTTGAAGTCTTGTCCTACCCGTCCAGAGAATGCCTGAACCTTGAGGTCCTGTCACGGACAGACCTTAGGTGGCGTTGTTTCATCCCCAGTTATCCAGAAGGATAAGTCCGTGGTTTTGGTCACCCTTTCTTGGGCTGAGTCGTGCATCGAGATACAGGCTCTAATCCACTCTGGGGCTGCAGGCTTGTTCATTAATGCTGCCTTTGTATCAAGCACTTGATTCCACTGCAGCTGTGTGACACTCCACTTGCCATTGAGGCTCTTGATGGGAGATCTCTACAGCCTGCCCATGTGACTCATGAGACGGTTCCGTTGTTCATGGCCGTAGGGGCTCTTCACCATGAGATAATCCAATTCCTAGTCATTTCCTCACCTAAGTTTCCGCTGGTTATTGGTTATTCTTGGTTACAGTGGCACAACCCCTCTTTTGATTGGCTCCGCATTGAGGTTCTCTCCTGGTCGCCACAATGCAGTCAGACATACTTCCAGAAGGTAGCCAAGGTCCTATGCACCTCTTCACTCTCTTCAATCTTGTGAGGATTAAGGAGGGCGACAAGTGGAAAACTGCGTTTAATACCAGAACAGGCCATTATGAGTATGTAATCAATCAGCTGCAGCACCTGGGCACTAATGCTGGGCCTGCATCCCTTTAGAAGTGATTTCCTATTTGGAGTATCTCACCAAAAATTACATTTTTGTTGCAGGGGATGCCTGAAATCTGACTAAGGACAAACTTCTAGCAAAATCAGTGAGCCAATGACACAAGTAGGTAATTATGCTTCTGGAGGGCCTTCTGTATACATTCTGTGTACAGAACACCTCCAGGGAACCATATTGCATTACATTTTTAGAAAATTACATAGAAAAAGGAAAGGTAATTTTTAATGACATTCAATCACAATATGACTTGTGTCGCAATTGTATACACTATATTATTTGTTCTTTATTTGCTATTTTTTCCCCACAAAAGTAGATTTACCCTTTAAATTCTCTGTTGGATTCTTCTGGAACTACAGTGCTACTCTACAGAGCTTTACGCCAGATCAAAACCCATAATTTGACTTTGCATGATATGTGGCGTACGCTATTTCCCAATGAAAAAGATTATACAGTATGTTTTACTCCTCTCCCCACCAAAAGTATTTGAGGATTGATTATTTATTTTTATCGCAGAGAGATCTTCCTCTCTTGACTATGGATGAGCTAAACACCCCCCTGTTCGGTTCGCATGAGAACATGCGAACAGGAAAAAAGTTCGTTCGAACACGCGAACACCGTTAAAGTCTATGGGACATGAACATGAATAATCAAAAGTGCTACTTTTAAAGGCTTATATGCAAGTTATTGTCATAAAAAATGTTTGGGGACCTGGGTCCTGCCCCAGGGGACATGGATCAATGCAAACAAAAAGTTTTAAAAACGGCCGTTTTTTCAGGAGCATTGATTTTAATAATGCTTAAAGTCAAACAATAAAAGTGTAATATCCCTTTAAATTTCGTAGCTGGGGGGTTTCCATAGTATGCCTGTAAAGGGGCACATGTTTCTCGTGTTTAGAACAGTCTGACAGCATGATATTTCAAAGAAAAAAAGTCATTTAAAACTACTCGCGGCTATTGCATTGCCGGTCCGACAATACACATAAAAGTTCATTGATAAAAACGGCATGGGAATTCCCCACAGGGGAACCACGAATCAAAATTTAAAAAAAAAATGACGTGGGGGTCCCCCTAAATTCTATACCAGGCCCTTCAGGTCTGGTATGGATTTTAAGGGGAACCCCATGCCAAAATAAAAAAACGGCGTGGGGTCCCCCCAAAAATCCATACCAGACCCTTATCCGAGCACGCAACCTGGCAGGCCGCAGGAAAAAAGGGGGGAGGAGAGAGCGCCCCTCCCTCCTGAACCGTACCAGGCCACATGCCCTCAACATTGGGAGGGTGCTTTGGGGTAGCCCCCCAAAACACCTTGTCCCCATGTTGATGAGGACAAGGGCCTCATCCCCACAACCCTGGCCGGTGGTTGTGGGGGTCTGCGGGCGGGGGGCTTATCGGAATCTGGAAGCCCCCTTTAACAAGGGGACCCCCAGATCCCGCCCCCCCGTGTGAAATGGTAAGGGGGTACAAACGTACCCCTACCATTTTACTAAAAAAACTAAAAAACTGTCAAAAATGTTAAAAATGACAAGAGACAGTCTTCTTTCTTTCTTTCTTTCTTTCTTTCTTTCTTTCTTTCTTTCGTGATACCAGTTGTCTATATCCATTATTTATTGCTATTTTCTCCACAAAAAAAAGCAACTACTGTAGATGTTTCATGTCATTTGTCATGTTACAGTATATTCTGAGCACCCTCTTATTTTTCTTACTTAATTTTGTTTTTGCAAAGATGTCTAACTATGCAAATAATGAACAGAATATTGCACATAATAAAATGTTTGAGGCTAATTGATTTTTTTCTGTAAATTACATATATTAACACTAGCTGAATTTGAAGGCTCTGAGTTGTAATGTGTAGCCCCATACCAGGAGCCCAGCTGGTAATGACAGCCAAGGCTGTTAATTTCAGTTTTTGGCAAAAATATCACATTTCACATGCATTCAGATTTAACCCTTAATACAGCACACCATAGATCCTTCTTACAAATGAATATCTCAGGATTATATACAGTAAAAGAAATTGAAAGCACTTTAAATACCTCCCAAAATGTAACTTCTTATCTCCCAAAGATGCTTCAGTTATTTGTTAAATAAGCATCAACTTAAAATGACACAACCATTTTTGTCTGCACTGTTGTGCCCCCCAAAGTATACTTATTTAACAACATCATATACAGTGTCCACTTCAGTGTATGACACCAATTAAAAAATATAGCATTAATATGCCATACTAAAATTTTGTTTATTACACCATGTAGAGTCTATAAAACAACGCATAATATCTTTTCCATGCTGCAAAATATCTAAGTGCTTCCTATATGTGACAAATCAGAAATTCACTCACCTTCTTTAGTATACATGTGTAGAATGAAAAAATATGTTTTGTTTCAGATAGATTTGTTATGATACTAATGTTGTTTTGTTGATTCATTTTGGAATTCATTTAGTTTAGTTTTATTTTATTTTGTTTGTTTATTCATCTTTTAAAAATTCAAATTCAGATTGGGGGCACATAGGGGCGGCTGGGATCTGGGGCCCCCCTTGTTAATGGGGGCTTCCAGATTCCGCTAAGCCCCCCGCCGGCAGACCCCCACAATCACAGCTCAGGGTTGTGCGGAAGAGGCCCTCATCCCCATCAACATGGAGACAAGGTGCTTTGGGGTAGGGGAGCAGAGCCCCCCACCCCAAAGGACCCCTTATGTTGAGGGCATGTGGCCTGGTATGGTTTAGGAGGGGGAGTGCTCGCTCATCCCCCCCTTTCCTGGCCTGCCGGGCTGCATGTTCGGATAAGGATCTGGTATGGATCGGGGGGGCCCACACCTTTTTTTTTTTTCATTTTGGCATGGGGTTCTCCTTTACCACTTTGAGCTTGCGCTATAGCTGAAAAAAGGCAAGATTAGGGTCTGGAGACTCGGAGGCTTCAAAGAAATTGGGGTGGGAGAAGCCTCTACCCCTGTCCCCATTCTGTCCTGAACGAGGCCCTACAGTATCCCTGCCTGCTGCCTGTACTGACTATGGACAGTATTCCTGCCTGTTGCCTGGAAAATTGTGTTCGCTTTTGCTGACGAAGTCCCTGACTGCTGCCTGGACCAGTGCTATCCTCCTGTGTAAAACTGTGCTACTACCATCACAGGTAATATTTTGTTTACTATTTGCTCAGCATAATGTATTTTGGGGTGTAATTCTTGGTATGTGCATGTTATGTGTCCCTAGAACACTTAATGGTGTTCCTTGCATGTTGGGCCTCTGTATGTGGCCAGGCTGTGCAAAAGTCTCACACATTTGGTATCACCATACTCAGGAAGGGTAGCAGAATGTATTTTAGGGTGTAATTTTTGCTATGTACATGCTATGTGTTGGAAATATCTTATAAATGGACAACTTTGCATTAAAAAAATGCGTTTTCATTTTTTTTCACATTTCCAAGAAAACTTCTGGGAAAAAATGAACCGTTCAAAAGACATATTATGCCTCATAGATTATACGTTGGTGTGTTAGCTTTCCAAAATGGGGTCACTTTGTAGGCGTTTCCATTGTCCTGGTGCTCCAGGGCCTTCAAAAGTGTGATAGGTGGTTGAGAAATGAGATGTGTAATTTATGCTCCTAGAACGCCTGATGGTGCTATTTCAATATTGAGCCTCTGTATGTGGCCAGGCTGTGTAAAAGTCTCACAGATTTGGTATTGCCATACTCAGGAGGAGTAGCAGAATGTATTTTGGGGTGTCATTTTTGCTATGTACATGCTATGTGTTGGAAATATCTTTTAAATGGACAACTTTGCGTTAAAAAAATGCGTTTTCATTCTTTTTCCACATTTTCCAAAAACTTCTGGAAAAAAATGAACCATTCAAAAGACTCATTATGCCTCATAGATTATACGTTGGGGTGTTAGCTTTCCAAAATGTGGTCACTTTGTGGGCATTTCCATTGTCCTGGTGCTCCAGGGCCTTCAAAACTGTAAAAGGTGGTTGAGAAATGAGATGTGTAATTTATGCTCCTAGAACGCCTGATGGTGCTATTTCAATATTGGGCCTCTGTATGTGGCCAGACTGTGTAAAAGTCTCACACATTTGGTATCGCCATACTCAGGAGGAGTAGCAGAATGTATTTTAGGGTGTCATTTTTGCTATGTACACGCTATGTGTTGGAAATATCTTATAAATGGACAACTTTGCATTAAAAAAAATGCTTTTTTCTTTTTTTTTCACATTTTCCAAAAACTTCTGGAAAAAAATGAACCGTTCAAAAGACACATTATGCCTCATAGATTATACATTGGGGTGTTAGCTTTCCAAAATGGGGTCACTTTGTGGGCGTTTCCATTGTCCTGGTGCTCCAGGGCCTTCAAAAGTGTGATAGGTGGTTGAGAAATGAGATGTGCAATTTATGTTCCTAGAACGCCTGATGGTGCTATTTCAATATTGGGCCGGGCCTCTGTATGTGGCCAGACTGTGTAAAAGTCTCACACATTTGGTATCGCCATACTCAGGAGGAGTAGCAGAATGTATTTTAGGGTGTCATTGTTGCTATGTACATGCTATGTGTTGGAAATATCTTATAAATGGACAATTTTGCATTAAAAAAATGCGTTTTCATTTTTTTTCACATTTTCCAAAAACTTCTGGAAAAAAATGAACCATTCAAAAGACACATTATGCCTCATTGATTATACATTGGGGTGTTAGCTTTCCAAAATGGGGTCACTTTGTGGACGTTTCCATTGTCCTGCTGCTCCAGGGCCTTCAAAAGTGTGATAGGTGGTTGAGAAATGAGATGTGTAATTTATGCTCCTATAACACCTGATGGTACTCCTTGCATATTGGGTCTCTGTATGTGGCCAGGCTGTGAAAAAGTCCCACACATGTGGTATCGCCATACTCAGGAGGAGTAGCAGAATGTATTTTGGGGCATCATTTGTGGTATACACATGCCATGTGAGAGAAATAATCTATTACAATGACAATTTTGTGAAAAAAAAAATCTTCATTTTGCAAAGAATTGTGGGAAAAAATGACAACATCAAAAACCTCCCCATGCATCTTACTAAATACCTTGGAATGTCTACTTTCAAAAAATGGGTAATTTGGGGGGTATTTGTACTTTCCTGGCTTGTTTGAGTCGCAAGAATTGAGATATTCCATCAGTACATCAGGTGTGATTAATTTTTTATGATTTGCACCACAGCTTGTAGACTCTCTAACTTTCACACAGACCAAATAATATCCACTAATTTGGGTTATTTTTACCAAAGATATGTAGCAGTATAAATTGTAGCCAAAATTTCTGAAGAAAAAATAATAATTTGCAAAATTTTATCACATTAACTAAGAAAAATGTGTTTTTTTTTTCAAAATGTTCCATCTTTTTTCATTTATAGCGCAAAGAATAAAAAACCCGGAGGTGATCAAATACCACCAAAAGAAAGCTCTATTTGTATGAAAAAAAGGACAAAAAATTCATTTGGGTACAGTATTACATGACTGAGTAATTGTCATTCAAAATGTGACAACACTAAAAGCTGAAAATTGGTCTGGGCAGGAGGGGGGTTTAAGTGCCCAGTAGGCAAGTGGTTAAAATCCATACCAGACCCAAAGGGCCTAGTATAGATTGGAGGATGACCCCACATTTTTTTCCTGAATTTTCTATTGCTGGCATTCTTTTGTTTGCTTTTCAGCTCTCAGCGGGGAAGCCTGCTGATAGCCGATGAGGCACGCTCCTTAACAACCGGCTATTCTTCACATAGAATTCAAATCAGTCGAATATTTTACGACTGATCTGAATAGACCTGAAAATTTGGAATTCGTTAGACAACAAATAAAGCTAAATTAAACAAATTTTAACCCAATTTGTCACTGTTTCATTCGGAGATTTGGATACATCCAAATCACTAAATATTCAAAAATTTGTTTGAATTTATATTTGGACTGAAGCCAAGTTGTCCCAAACATCTTCCATTTAAGGATTATGGAGGCCACTGTGCTCTTAGGAACCTTATGTGCAGCAGAAATTTTTTTGTAACCTTGGCCAGATCTGTGCTTTGCCACAATTCTGTCTCTGAGCTCTTCAGGCAGTTCCTTTGACCTCATGATTCTCATTTGCTCTGACATGCACTGTGAGCTGTAAGGTCTTATATATACAGGTATGTGGCTTTCCTAATCAAGTGCAATCAGTATAATCAAACACAGTTGGACTCAAATGAAGGTGTAGAACCATCTCAAGGAAGATCAGAAGAAATGGAGAGCACCTGAGTGAAATATATGAGTGTCACAGCAAAGGGTCTGAATACTAAGGACCATGTGATATTTCAGTTTTTATTTTTTAATAAATCTGCAAAAATGTCAACAATTCTGTGTTTTTCTGTCAATATGGGGTGCTGTGTGTACATTAATGAGGAAAAATAATTAACTTAAATGATTTTAGCAAATGGCTGCAATATAACAAATAGTGAAAAATGTAAGGGGGTCTGAATACTTTCCGTCCCCACTGTATATATACAGTATCTGTGAAATTGAATATGGCCAAATATTAAGCAATTCACAGCTTTTGTTCCAAATGTGGAACTTTAGACAAACAGCAAGTGCTTGGTTGAAATACATACTGTATATCTGAGCTGTCTTTCCTGCCAAAGGATTTGTATTTTTGTACATGTAGTCCCTTCATCACTGAAGGATCCACAGCAGACTTATAAAGGAAAAATGCAATGAATGGTAATTGCAGTGCCTGGCTTATTGACTGATACTCAATACTGTAATTTTTACAGTACTAGGTAGGAATTTCATAAATGAGCAAAATCCAACCTCAACAGACAACCTCAATTAATTTGCCAGCAGTGAATTTGAATTTTCCTATCTGAATGATGTTTGCCATCGAAGATAGAAGAAGTATCATGGTGTTTGCTGATCATGAAAACACGCATATGCAAGGCATACTTAGTAGATTATGGGTGTATACCTATGCCATTATTGCTCTGCTCAAATTTTTCAGCAGTGGGATAGTAGTTGAGTCATATGGCATGTATTGTGGTACAAATAAATGCTTTAAGGGAAAATATACATTATAAAGAAAAAAAAATCTATTATTTTCCTGAGGCTTGATAACAGTGTTATATTTTGCATAACATACATGTATTTTCAATTCATATACTCAGGAGAACTAATTTGTGAAGTAACCATCTTGAGTTATAGTAACTGGGTCAATGTTTAGGTGGAGAGAAATGCTGAAATGTTTTTATAGTTTTCTGTTTTCATCTGAATGCTGAATACAAAATAACAAAGGTTATCTTTTTGATACCTAATATCTTGCCTTAAAAAAAAAGAAAAATCCCCATATACGAAATATAAACTGTGTTTTGTCATATGTAAAATGATGCCTTCAACATGTTTTCCTTAATATCTATAGATTTTTTTGATCTACCAATTATATTGGTAAATAACTGGACCTCTATGATTATTTTCTTTATTTGTAAGAATTAATGAGCATTGACACTGATATTGCTGTAATAGGAGTATTACCTCAACACAATAATGGGCCCTCAGAAGTATTTAACCACTTACAGACTGGAAGATTTTCCCCCTTAATGATTAGACCATTTTTTGCGATACGGCACTGCGTTGCTTTAACTGACAGTTGTGCGGTCATGCGAAGCTGTACCCAAACAGAATTTACGTCCTTTTTTCCCACAAATAGAGCTTTTTTTGGTGGTATTTGATCACCTCTGCGGTTTTTATTTTTTGCGCTATAAACAAAAAATAGATCGACAACTTTTTTTACATTTACTTTTTGCTATAATAAATATCCACGAAAAAAAAAGTCTTCATCAGTTTAGGCAAATATGTATCTTTCTACATATTTTTGGTAAAAAAATCACAATAAGCGTATATTGATTGGTTTGCGCAAAAGTTATAACGTCTACAAAATAGGGAATAGATTTATGACATTTTTATTATTATATTTTTACTAGTAATGGTGGTAATCTCTGATTTTAGTGGGACTGCAACAGATCGAAAACTTTTGACACTTTTTGGGACCATTAAACATGTATACAGCAATCAGTGCTATAAAAATGCACTGATTTCTGTGTAAATGTCACTGGCAAGGAAGGTGTTAACACTAGGGGGCGATCAAGGGGTACACCTACGGAGATTTGCGGGAATGAGCCAACCTGCCGCAGTATAATAATGGTGGCTGGTCAGCAAGTGGTTAATAAGGGAAAAAGCAATGATAGCCAGTAAAATACTGTAGTCAACCCAACTCCAGCCAAATTTTTTTTTTAATAGACTTGGAAAACATAAATTGTTCTTTTCATTTTTTTGCAGTCCAGGACACCATTGATGGGATTTCACCTAATTTCCTGTTCCTATGACAGCCAGTGAAGGCATGATCAAGTTACCAGGCAGAAAGATACAGACAGTAGGAATAATCTGATAGCTGTTGTAGTCCTTTTCTATTTTACTAAATAGTTTTGTTTTAGTCTGTGTCTCCATTGGAGAGATTTCCCATCATTCCACGCCCTTATAGGGAGTTAAGAGAAAACTCTCCAATGGGTTCACTGATCACAATAATAAAGCTGGAAGAGGTTTTTTACCTTCCCAACTCTGTCCATAGCTAAAAAAATGCTTGAGTTGGGCTTTAATCCACGGCACTTTCTCCATCACTTTTTTGCCTCACAATATATGCCTATGTTGCTGCATTTTGCAATAAGGTATCAATATAACATTTCAAACACTGCATAATTCTTAGAGTATTGTAAAAAAAAGCATTTTAAATGTAGAAAAAAATTGACCCCATTCATGTGGTTAGTAAAGGGCTTAGTATATATGGTTTTCCAATGGAATATAAAATATCCTGCTTAGTCTAGAAAACTTGTGACTAGTATTTTGCTTATTCTTTCATATGTAGCGTATTGATGCAGGCTTTGTGGCCTACTAAAGCTATATTTATCAGTTTGTAGTGATAAAGTATACTGCCTTGTCCTGGTAGCTTGAGTGGCCCAAGCTACTGGGACTAACTAGTAGACTTTGCCACTAGTTATTGTTGGCCCAGTAGCAGTTTGTATCCCAGTTTCTGGTGGCTCTATTGGTGGGATTATTGCTGGTCACTGGTGGCCCATTATAATCTAGCTAATAAAACTTCTGCAGTACAAATTTGTCAGATAAAGGTGACATCTAGTATCTAAGCTGGTCATTAGTGGTAGTTCTCTGATAGCTTGCACTCTTCCCACAATTATTAATCTAAAGGGAGTGGTGCAAACTGAGTTGTGCCTCTCAGTCTTTTTTAGCCTGTAGTTTTGCACTCTGAATACAACCCTCTTACATCAATGAGTTTGCAAATGAAACTTGAAAATCATAAGAAAATTATTCATGTCACATGTAAAAATATCTCACATTTTTAAGAGACAGCACAAAACACAATAAGGTATTTTTTTAAATGCACAGCTGGTAATTATTTTTGCTTTAGGGCTGGATAGATTTTGAATCATAAAAAGGACACATTGCAGAGGAAATATTTTCTATCTAAATCTTTATATACATAAAACCTAAGAATGGCACATCTCTGTGCTCGCTGTATGACCGTGGGGTATTTAAAAAGGGCCCAGCTACAAATCCATCATCATTTTCATCTACATAGTGATTGCTTAAGATTAAACTGTTTGATGTAATGGTAAAAGTATGTATTATCTATGTATGACAGTACATTTATTCCTGAGTATTATAATAGCTGCAATGTCTCTACATAATCATCCATTGCCAGTTATTGCCACAAGGTTATCAGGGATTACAAACAAAGACAGTAAATTATATTTAACAATTTCTTAAAGCTGAACTCCAGGGGAAAAATATCCTCCCTTGCAGCAGGGATTTCCCCACACTGCAATAGTTAAATGCTTGTTTATTCCCAGGGTTCCAGTAACAGGGATATTTATTTTATCCCTTGTTTCACCAACATCTGGCACTCTCCTCCTCTTCCTGATGCTTCTGCTTGTATGAGGTCCCTCTGTCCTGTTGTCCCTGCACCATGCTTGATGACGTCAAAATTCATGCAACCTATAGAGGGCCTTGGAGAAAAGCCTACAGGGACCAGTCACATACCATTGGTTAAGCCTGTGGAAGTGGAATATTAGGTAGGCAAAGATTCTTTTTAATGGTTCCCTATGCATAAACTAGCAAGAGAGGATTTTTCTTTTCCATGAGTCACATATTGATTCACAAAGTGTACTGTATGTAACAAAGTACACTATGTTGCTTTTCATCATATTCTCCTAACAACAAAATATAAATCCACCATCAGGACTTGTCAGGTTTACATCTCTAATTGATTTTGATTTTGAGAAAACATTTCAAAATCCTTGGTCATGCTATTTATTTATGTATTTATTTATATACATAGCAAATGCAATCCTTTGATTTCAGACTTAATGCTCTAAATGTGGCAAATAAAAGACCAACTGGCTGTATAGCTTTTACAAAGGGTATGTTTTGAAATAATATTGATCCAACATATTCATTTTCTCAGTTTTCTATATTATCACTTGAAAGAGCAAGCCACCAAAGAGAAGGACAAGCTCGTGTTACAAGGCTGTGAGTATCAGCATTTTATTGATAATACCTTCTACTATGGTCAAGAGGACAGCCATACAAACCCTCTTTGAAAGTCTTTTTAAAACATAATATCATTGTCTTTAATCTGCATCTACAGATACAATTTGGGGGAACCCTGAGTTTCTGTTTTTTTTTTCATTTTAAAATGTCAACTGTATGTTTTTTCACTTGTAACAAACCTCTTTTTTACATAACAATGTATATTGTTTTTTTATCAGTACCAAGATAGTCCAGTAACTAACCGGGTGGGTACACTATAGGTTCAACTTCAGCAACTGATCCCTTGCCACCCCACCCTCCCCCGCTTCTCTATACTAACCTGGATGATGATACATTTTTATGAATTATTACGTTTTCCTTATCTGAGGCTATACTCTAAATTTTTCCATAGTCATTGGGTAGATAACACACCCCTTTTCCCCTCTCTGAGTGCCTCTAATATATAATTTTCTTTATCTAAACCAATCTTTATATTATGATTACTTGGTGATGTACTATGGACATTGCTCTCTGGGTTGTTCGGACAATAGACACTCTTGGTACCGATTAGGCAGGCTTTATGACTGGTACACAGTTAACTTGCTCTATTAGCCATCTAAAACATATGAGGATGTCGGAATATATACGTAAACCATGAACTAACTGACTAGTGACTACACTCAAGGGCAGGGTTAATTCAGCTAAGACTCATGAACCTTTACTGAAGGCTATGTGTACAAACGGACTGGAAATGTTTCCAGCCGAACGGGATTTTTATGTGTTTCCCACACTTATAATTCTGCTATTGTAACTGAATTAATCTTTTTGTCACCTGCCCTCCCCCCTTTCGATTGTACCAATATATGTTTCATGATCACGTATTGTGACTACCTTCTTACGTTTAAGACCCAAATATGGTGGGGGTACACCCCCCAGCTAACCTGAATATTAAAGTCTTAATCTCCAAAACTCCAGGGGCACCTCGCATATCATTCACGATTAAAAGTACCGGGTTTGTCACTCTTGCCTTATTAACATCCACACCCATTCACACTTAACCTTGTTAAACTCTAATCCATCACGGGGGAATTTGGACTAATATGTCCCTAAACCATTGCTGCCACCTACTTCCTTACATACTAACCCCTCCCACATATCCTTTCAAATTCTTATTTCACATACAATCACCTGAGTAAGTGGGATGTTTTGTAGCACTTTAATTATTGTTGGTAATTGTTTTTCCACACTAAACACAACTGTATCCTTGACATGGGCTTCGGGGTGCATGGGATGCACCAAGGTGGTTGGTTTCCTGGTGCCCCGTGACCCCATGCCCCCCCTTCTGATCAATAGACTGGGGGGATGCTATGCCCTCCCCAGCTCTTCCTCCCTGCACATTCCCCCAACTATACCCCTTCCCCTCACTTTCATGGCATAATTGGGATGCCTAACTTTACCACTGATAATTTTGCTGTAAATGCCCCAACTACTTGCTCTGCCATGCCTTATGAGTTTTATGTCAATATTGATATTGTCCTCTCCTTCCTACAGCCGTCAATTGTATGACAATGCCTTATGCCAACCAATACAGTAATCATCATTGTGGGATCTATATTCCCACCAATCTAACTATTGTATGTGTATTGTTGTATTCTCATTTATGTTATGTTTACTTTTTTGTATTTAGCGACCCCCTGAGTATCTTGTGCGGTCCCTGGCTGCCTGTAACTCCCCTTAGCGGCGGACTTGTGTTCCCCCTGGTAGGGGAATGCTCCTGTGACTCCATCCCCTTCTTGATTTACCCGAGCCTAGGGCTCCCCACCCACTGGCTCGGTCCGAACGCACATGCGTGGTAGCGCGGGATCGCACACATGCGCAGTGCGAGGAAACTAACCCGGTGACATCGGACACCGCTGGCTGGCGACGTCTTGGGCGTCCCTTGGTTGGGGAGCTTATTTAATGGGTCTTCGGACCCTTGGATGAGCAGGGCTGATTTCTCTCCATTGGCGATGTTGTGTGTGTGTGTGTGGGGACAGGAAGGACGTGACCGGTCCATCAAGGATTTCCATGGGTACGTTTATCTCCTGTTTTGGTTTATGCATTACCCTGCACCTGATAATACTAATATGAATAGCTTTATTAATGACAGAATAACATACTCCTTGTTGGTTAGTTACCAGCAACACTGGACATGTATATCTCTGCACCCTCCATGATTCCTTATGTAAAGTTACTAGCCACTGCCCTCAATTTCAACCTGTCACCCCGCCTTCACCATATCAGGAGCCTCTTCCTATCTTGGCCATGGCCCTTATATCATCCACTGATGTAATTGCTGTGGTAAGTTTCATTCTTAATTAAACCCTTGTCTAATGTCCCATCAATTAGGGTCTTCGGCATCCCTTCCCTATTCCCCCCCCCCCTTTCTCTCCCCCTCTCCCCCCCTTTTCCTTGGTTCCTCTCATGTCTTCCCCTCCCGCAGTCCCCACTCCTGTTCCCCTTCTACCTTCCCACTCCTCTCTCGGTCTTCTCTCTTCTCCCTCCTTCCTTTTCCCCTCCCCCTTCCCTCTCCCCTACTTTCTACCCATTCCTCTCTGTCCTGTCTTCTTTCCTCCCCTTCCCCTCCTTTTTTTCACCTCATTCATCCCCCCTCCCTCACCCTCCCCCCTTCTCTCCTTCCCATTCCCTTCCACCCCTCCTTCACTCTCCGCTTTGTCTTAGTGTCCCTTCTACACCTTAACCAGTCAACATATTGGGTCTTTTAACAACACTATGCCTTTTATTTAGAGATCTATGCACAAACCCCCATGTCCGTCACGGGGGGAATTTAGCTGGGTGGCCTGGGCCCGCACATGACAATTTATTCATTGGGTAAGCTATCTTTGTTTTTTAAGTATTATACGCTGTAATTTTATCTTTATTATTATTGAACCATATTATGTGTATTTTATTGTATCATTTGTTTCTTAGATTGGTTCTCCTGAGGAAGCGGTACAATACCCCAAAACTAGTAGAGACCTTGACCAATCTTTAATCTGCATCTACAGATACCCTTTGGGGGAAACCTGAGTATCTGTTTTTTTATTTTTAAATGTCAACTGTATGTTTTTTCACTTGTAATAAACCCCTTTTTTACATAACAATGTATATTGTTTTTTATCAGTACCGAGTCCATTAACTAACCGGGTACTATAGTCAGCTTCAGCAACTGCCCCCTTGCCCCCCCCCCCCGCTTCTTTATAATATCATTGTAATTAGGGGGTTTCTATTTTGTCTCCTCTTCATTGTCAACTGCAAGCATTGTGCCTGCACCACACCAGAGGAATGCACAAGCTTACCTGAAAAGCCCCCAGCTTATAACTCCCATGCCTGAACATACTTGGACTGGGAGCCCTGCCATGAAAATTTCCTTGCTTAAGCCACAATGATTGCTCCAGGAAGAGGGGAGCTCATGACTCCTATGGAACTCCATCAGTTCAAGCCCAAGTCCATCTTCTTTGAAATTGTATTGAGCTGAATGATCTGCAACTACCCAGACCTGCAGGCTTTTCTAGTTTTGGACCAGGGATCCTGCATTTAGCTAAATATTTTATAAATTCATATGAAGCAAGGGGTTGTTGAAAAAAATATATACACACCTAGGTGGATGCAGCATTGGTCTGATACTGCATCTGTCCCCTGCTGCATCTAGGACTGACAATTGAGCGATCAAAGATTGTTCTCTTCAGTCTGCAGAGAGCAAATGACTAACAATCACCAACTCTCTGTTTAGCCCCTCCAGCACTCACTGGGGTGCTGGGCTGTGCAGGGGGCAGGAGCAGCTGGCTCAGTCTCCCAAAAGCTTTGGCCATACTTCTAATTTTAGACACTTGATATGTTGCATGGTAGCTATATTAGTTATACTAGTGAGGAGGTCTTATTATTCCAGCAAACCTGTCTTTATGGACCATGAGGTGCAAGAACCTTGGGTTGCATTATATTCTGGCTAAGTTCAGTTGCATAATGGTGGCAGATATCCTTACACTTTATAGGAGTGGGTAAATACTAAATTGTACGGCTTGGGAATCACACCCCAATCTTTCTCTTCAAGGATCAGACTATGCAACTTAGATACTGTATACTCTGCACAACCCTACTTTATACAGAGATGGGAACATTTATTACCTGGACATTGGCTGAAAACTGATTGTGCCACCCTATGACCTACCACCCTATGCATTATACAGTCAGGTCCATAAATATTGGGACATCAACACAATTCTAATCTTTTTGGCTCTATACAACACCACAATGGATTTGAAATGAAACAAATAAGATGTGCTTTAACTGCAGATTTTCAGCTTTAATTTGAGGGTATTTACATCCAAATCAGGTGAACGGTGTAGGAATTACAACAGTTTGTATATGTGCCTCCCACTCCTAGGGGATCAAGCACATGTAGCACTCAACCCTGTTCATATCTGTGTTGTGGTTGGGAAATAAAATAAATGTTTTTTGCTTGTGCTGGCTGTGGCTCCACCCCAGAATGAAGCCCAACTTATGGGCATTCCTACGGGGGAGCTGCAGCACACCACTGCAGCTACTGCCCGCTCGCCTCTGTGTACTGTGGTAAAAGTCACTTTGTACAAGTAGGAAAAAGGCACATACAAGAATAGAATATCTGTCATCATCCTGTGCATGGTCTACAAGCATCTGTAACTGTATCTCTATATCTATGGTTTCTCTTCCCCATGTTCCTGTCATTCACCCCCCCCTCCTCTGGAAGTGCTGTGTGTGTGTGTCCCCTTCATGCACTCTTCTCTGTTTCTGTCACTCACCACTATTTATGTTTTGACATCGCTGTGTACCTATTTGACAGCATACCTCCACAAGGTGTCAGAGAAATATGTGCCATATGTTGATGACTTGCCTGGTGAGCAATGGGAGATGGCGCTGGAAGTGATGCACAGTAGCGCCTTAAATACATCTCAACACCTGTCCCAGTTATATATACTGTTGAAGGTACACTACACCCCTTTGAAACTATTTAATATGGGCCTCCTTAACTACTTTAAGACCGGGCCTATTTTTCAAAGTTGTTGTTTACAAGTTAAAATATTTTAATTTTGCTAGAAAATTACTTAGAACCCCCAAACAATATATATATATTTTTTTAACAACCTAGGGAATAAAATGGCGGTCCTTGCAATACTTTCAGTCACACCGTATTTGCGCAGCGGTCTTACAAGCGCACTTTTAAAAAAAAAATACACTTTTTTAAATTAAAAAATAAGACAAAGTTAGCCCAATTTTTTTTTATACTGTGAAAGCTGATGTTACACCAAGTAAATTGATACCCAACATGTCCTGCCTCAAAGTTGCGCCCGCTCGTGGAATGGCGACAAAGTTTTACCCTTAAAAATCTCCATATGCAATGTTTAAAAAATTCTATAGGTTGCGTGTTTTGAGTTACGGAGGAGGTCTAGTGCTAGCATTATTGCCCTCGCTCTAACGATCGCTGTGATACCTCACATGTGTGGTTTGAACACCGTTTTCATATGCGGGCGCTACTCACATATGCATACGCTTCTGCACGCGAGCTTGGCAGGACGGGGCGCGTTTACTTTTTTTTTAACCATACATTGTTTATTTTTACACTGTTATTTAAAAAAAAAAATCACTTTTCTTGTTCAATGTTTTTATTCAAGTTTCAGTAGAGACATTACAGAAGAGAAAGAGTGTTAGCCATACATTAGATCATTGTAAACAGGTTTGCATGAACGTGTATGATTGATCCCTCATGTTTCCTACAATGGTTTTGCCAATGTAGTCTATACTGAGAGTTAAGCAGAAGGTGGGGTCATCGTCCATCACCCCCAGACACCCCAGTTGGGGACACGCTGTGTCATGGGGGAGGACAACTCCCTACCTGAGATGTGGGAAGTTTTGTTAGGATGACTAAGTGCATAAAAATGTGTGCAGTGAAGTGAAGACAAACAAATGTCCAAGTATGGACTAAACTTGCGGTAAAAACATTAGAATAGCCAGCGTCAGCGAGCTACGAGAAAGTTATTCAGTCTTGGGATGAAATCCCAAAGAACCAATAAACTGGTGTGTATAATACTTTTGTTAACTGTAAAGCAACTGTATAATAAAAGAAACATACGCTTAAAATTTAACAATGCAGTAAGTTTGACCTGGAGATAGGTTTAACTATAGAAATGAGTTGTAAAATTTCAACTACCTACAGGAAAGGGGAGGTAGGATATTTAGAAGAGAGAATAGGGTAAAGAGGGGAGAAGGAGAAGATTGGTGGGTAGGTAGGGTGGGGGAGAGTGGAGAGGGTAAGGGAAGGTGTGAGGTCCCAGGTATTTTTAGCTAGTATCGGATGGGTTGGTCAAGAGATACGAGATGAGGATGCCTCTTATGGGAGTAAAATGGATTCATCAAAATTGGGTGGGAGAAAGTGTGTACCCAAGGGGACCAAAGGGCTTCAAATTTGGCGACCTTATCGGATATAACTGCCTCTATTTTTGCGTGGATCATCGCTTGTGTGACCTTGTTTTTGACTGAAAGGACACAGAGGCTGGAAATTTTCCAGGATTTGGCATTGATTTGTTTGGCTGCTGTTGTGACCTGCAAGAGAAGTTTGAATTGGCGTTGGAATAGGTTTGATGGTTTGAGATTTAAAAGTGCTATAGTCGGGTCAGGTTGTAGAGTTGTATCGAAGAGAGTGGAGAGTATGTTAACAGGATGGACCAAAAGGTTTGTGCAATTGGGCATGACCACCAAAAAAGGTGGAAGTTCCCTTGTGCGGAACAACCTCTAAAGCAGGTGGAGGGGTAGTGAGGAACATATTTGGCTATCCCAGGTGGGACCAAGTACCAATGGGTCAGGACTTTGTAATTGGTTTCCAATGCCACAATGTTTTGGGAGGAGGATTTTGTGGCCTTTTATATGTGGTGCCAGTCCACATCTACTAATATGATTTCCAAATCTCTTTCCCATTTAGAGGTGTAGGAAGGGACAGGAGAGGGTCCTGTGTTAAGCAGTTGGGTGTAGAGGGTTGAGATCATGCCTCTTCTGTGTGGGTCACTATTTCAGGATTGTTCAAAGAAGGACACGGAGAGAGAAAATGAATCCCTGGGAATTAAGGATATGAAGAAATGCTTTATCTGGAGGTATCGGAAGATTTCAAAGGTTGGGATGTCATTTGATTCCTTGAGGTTCAGAAAGGGCTTCATGCCATTAGAGATTATACATTTATGTGCTCGGAAGAGGTTAGTGGAGGACCATTTGTGAAAGGAGGACAGTGAGGTCCAGACAGGGTAGAATGAAGGGTTGCGTAGGAAGGAGAGCATGGGGTTATGAGGAGATTGAAGTGAGTGCTTGGACGGTCCCAGATAGAAAGTGAGTGGCATATAACTGGGTTATGTATTGTGCAGCAATCGGATGGGTGAAGCCAGAGGAGGTTTGCAACAGAGAGGGGGTCGCATTCAACAAATTCCAGGGCCATCCAAAGGGGTATTTCAGTGGTGGAGTGGTACTTAGGCAGTTGGGCTAGTTGATCGGCATAGTAGTACTTTGTGAAGTGTGGAAGGCCTAGGCCCCACCTGATCTTCGGTAGGTAGAGGGTAGAATATGGAATACGGGGTCTAATGGTGTGCCAGATATAGAAAGATGTTCTTCTCTGTAATATACGGAGATAGTAGCCTGGAACCAGGATAGGTAGAACTCAGAACAGATATAATATTTAAGGGAGAATCGTCATTTTGACTGCAGTTATTCTACCCATCCAGGCGAGTGGGAGATGAGACCATTTGGTGAGGGGGCTGCTGAGCTGAGAAAGCATAGTTGGCTGAGTATAGGTCTGATAGATTAGCTGTGAGCTTAATTCCTAGGTACGTGATGTCGCGGATAGACCAGGGGAAGGGGAGTGAGGTTTGTAGATGTATCAGGTCGGCAGTAGGGATGGAGATGCTTAGGGCTTTGGACTTTGTCAGATTGACTTGTAGGCCGGAGATTCGGCCAAAGTCTGTCAGGAGCTTAAGTAAGTTGGGTGCAGAGGTCAGTGGAGATGACAGGAAGAGTAGGACATCGTCTGCAAACAGACACAATTTATGTTGATGGCCACCAACTTCCAATCCTTTAATATCATGGTTATCACAAATTAACTGGGCTAGGGGTTCAATAACTAGGGCAAAAAGGAATGGTGAGAGTGGACAACCATGCCGTGTGCCTCTTTTTAACCTAAAAGTCTCTGACTTGTGGCCCATATAGCGGACAAAGGCTGTGGGGTCAGCATACAGAGCCGATATCCAGGAAAGGAAATGGGAGTCAAAACAATTGTTTAAGTATAAATTGTAAGTAGGGCCAGGAGACTGTATCGAATGCCTTTCTGATGTCCAAAGACAGGAGGCATAGGGGAATATTGTGTTTGCGTGCTAAATATGTCAAGAGAATTGCGTGGTGGATGTTGACCCCTGCCTGTCGAGTCAGGATGAAGCCTACTTGGTCTCTATGTATTCAGGAGCCGATGGTGTGGTTGAGTCTAGTAGCTAGGATTTTTGCCAAAAATTTGATGTCTAGGTTGAGGAGGGAAATGGTTTGGTAGTTTGACCAAGATGAGTCAACTGTATAGTTTTGGGAGCATAGAGATGGCAGCTGTCAATGTTTCATGTCAGAATGTGCTACCAGCAAGGATTGCATTGAATGCTTGACTAGTACCGGGGCAAGGAGGTCCGAAAACTGTTTAAAATAGGTGGCTGAGAACCCGTCAGGGCCTGGCCATATATGGGTTTTCAAGGATTCTATGGCCAGTAAAACCTCCTTGATTTTGATTGATTTCTTGAGATTTTTGCGCTATAGAGATGATAGAAAAGGTAAAGTGGTAGTTGAGAGAAGGGATTTGGCTTGAGTGCAATCAAAATGATCTTCGCTTGAGTAGAGGGTGATGAGGCGTTTACTAAATACTTGGAGGATGTTGACTGGGTTACTAGTATAAACATTTGGGGATAGCTTTAGTCGGATTGGTTTAATGGCATGATCAGGACATCGAAGGGATAGAGCAAGGAAAGTGTCGGGTTTGTTAGATTTGGTATAATATTTGTGGCGTGAGTGGCATAGGATCTTTTCCACAGCTTCTGTCAAGAATAGGACGAGTTCAAGCCTAGCTTTGTCTAAGGTCTGGCGATTCAATGCTGAGGGATCCGCCTGAAATTTCATGTGGGCATTGTTAAAAGATGTTTCTAAACTGAGTAAGGCGTTTTTCTTTGTTCAGGAAGGATGTCTGACTATTGCAGGTTCCCCTTATAACTGGCTTGTGGGCTTCCCATAGTGTGAGAGGGGAGATGTTTGGGAGTAGAGTTGATGGATAAGTATTCTTTGAGTGCTGTTTCCATTTTTAGGCGATGTGATGGGTGGGATAGAATATTGTTATTAATGTACCAGGAAGAGTCTTTTGTGGAGGGGACTAGGGAGGATAGGGTCGTGAATACCGCGCTATGGTCTGACCAGGAAATAGGAAGAATAGCTCATGAGAGGAGTAGGGGTGTGGGATCCGTGGTGATAAAGATATGGTTGATACGTGAGAGTGTATTGTAAAGGATGCAAATAAAATGTGTATTGATGTCAGGCTGGGTTTTGCTCACTCCAGGAATAGTGCCACTTTATGAGCATGGGGGGGCAGAAGCAGTGCCATGGAGTAAATCCAAAGCAGAGTCCATGGTCTAGGAGGTGGGGTGCAGTGACTGCCGCTAGGGGTTAAACTGCCCACCTGAATTTCTTAGGTGGCTACCCGCATAAGGGGTTTTTTTCAAGTCCCTTAACCGGTTTAACAACATTAACAGAGGCTCAAATGAGATCTACTAATGAACTAGAGCGACTGTGGCTTGCAAATAAGTAAAATCATATTTCAGAAAATGATGCAAGAAACATGTTTTGAATAGTGGGTATGAGCCCTTGGAGCTTTAGTGCCAATCGGATTGAAGGGGATTAGATTGTCTAATGCTACAATTTGTGAGCATGGGTGGGGTCAACAAGCTTTAGGCTCCAAGGGGTCTTAGGATCCCATTTTCAAACAAACATATTAGATAGAGTTCGCCTATCACTTAGCATAGAATGAATGTAGCATGTGAGGTTTGGATCTTGTATAATTTTCTTAAACACGCATTAGGTAGAGAGGTGTAAAGTGGTTCATATACCAATAGGTAGGCCCCGTGTGGGGGGACCAGTGTCTGAGTGGGTTTAGTCCATTAAGTCCAGCTGTTGTGGGGCTGGGGAGGCAAATTGTCCATGTTTCTGTGAGTCGGCCTGGTCCTGAGCTTGTGCGCAGTTTTGCGTCTTCTGGGGTGAACAGAAGGCTGATCGGTATCGAGTAGAGTTTTCCTGTGGTGCATCTGGGGATGAAAGATGGCACTGTCGGAGGGTGGTTTGGAGGTCTTCAGGAAATCTGCATGTGTAGTCATGGCTTTGATATGAGAAGCGGACAGAGAATAGGAAGCCCAACCTATAGGTGACACAATGCTGTTTCAGAACTTGGAGATGTGGTTTCAATGCTCTCCTCTTAGCGATAGTAAGTGGGGAGAGGTCTTAGAAAAGCTGATAAGGGTGACCCTGAAAAACAAGTGCTTCTTTGGTGCAGGCCGCAGTCAGAGGTTGTTCTTTAGTGCAATAAAAGTGTAATTTTGCTATGATGTCCCGTGGCGGGCCTTCTGATTGGCGGGGAGTCAGGGCACGGTGAACCCTGTCCATCTCCAGACATTCGATTAAAATGGCTGGGGATAGCTCCTGGAAAAGGGCTGTGACCATAGATTGTACATCTAGTACGGATTCATGGAGGCCAAGGATCTAGATGTTCAATCGTCTAGCCCTGTTTTTGAAGTCTTCCAGGCATACTAGCTTGTCTGTCCTGTGTTCTAGTTCAGCCATTCTGTGACCCAGTTCTCTAATTTCCCTGGACAGCTTGTCTGTTATATGATCAGACGTTTGTTTGAGTGCTTTTGTCAGCATTCTTTCAAATTGTATGAGCATGTCTTTTGGTGGTGACTCAAAATAGGGAGACGGGGGGGGCAGTTTCCAGGTCTGTGTCTGACTCACCATGTATGAGATGCTGCTTTGCTGAGTGAGGAGAGCGGTATTGTGAGGAGGAAGCCACTGCCATCTTAGTGGAGGCCTGCACTAGGACTTCCTGGATTGTTTTGGGCTTAATTTTGGAGCAGAGGGCCCCGCAGAGCATAGTGTATGATCCAGGCTTGTCCCTGTGTGTTGACCGGGTGGGAGGCGAGTGACAGCAGTGCCGGTGTCAGCTGCTAGCGGCCGTTTATTCCCTGATGGCATCGCTCATGCGCCTCAAATTGTGTCACTTTTACAAGACATAGAAAACATAGAAAAAAGCATGACAGGACTTCTTAAATATGAGATCTGAGGTCAAAAAGACATCAGATCTCATAATTACACTAAACTGCAATTAAAAAAAATGTTGTTTGAAAAACAGCAGCCGACTGGCTATCAATCAGCATTTTCAGCCAATAGCTGACCGGAGTGTTCTGGAGGGGGGACTGAAGCTGTAAGTTTTTTTTTTCATTCAACTCACTGAGAATACATGAGGATGGGCTGTATATCACTTCCGCATATTTGCACTTATTTGCGAGTATGCACACATAAGCAGGAAGCATGGCATTTGTGTGTATTTGTGGTATTTGTGAGAATTTGTAAGTATTTGTATGCATTTGCAAGTATACACACAAAAATACTGACTGGAAATTTAGATTTCTGTATTTTTTTACTGATCATTACACAGCACGTGGACATGTCTATGTGTACAGGCACATTGAAAACAGGCAGCAGTGTGCAAAAGGCCTAAAAAGAAAAATGTTACCTTTTATAGAAAAAGTTTGTATGACAGAGCATCATTAAGGTTGGGGAATTGTGTTGCTCTCAATCTGACTTTTTAACAACAAACATGCAAATTAGCTGTTTTGGAGCAACGTCTGACCGTGTGTACACTCCATCGGACAAACTTTTTCTGTTTCTATCGGACTTTTGTTGGCTGTGCGAACGCACAAATGCAACAAAAGTCCGATGGAGCAAAGTCCGATCATGTGTACACAAAAGCATCAGACTTTTGTACAAACTACAGTACGCAGCCGCGAGAATGTTTCCAGCGCGAACCCATAGCACTGGTTCTCGGTGACAGGGTACTGAACATCTCGCGCTGACTGCAATAGGAAAAACACATTTTCCTATTGTGGCGAGCGCGAGAGGGAATTCCCCTCTGGGGGCATACCAGGCACTTAGGTCTGGTATGGGCTTTAAGGGGAACCCCTACGCTGAAAAAATGGCGTGGGGGTCCCCCCAAATCCATACCAGACCCTTATCTGAGCATGCAGCCTGGCTGGTCAGGAAAAGGGGTGGGGACAAGCGAGCGTCCCCCCTCCTGAACCGTACCAGGCCGCATGCCCTCAACATGGGGGGTGGGTGCTTTGGGGGAGGGGGCACCCTGCGGCCCCCCACCCCAAAGCACCCTGTCCCCATGTTGATGAGGACAAGGGCCTCTTCCCAACAACCAGGGTTGTCGGGGTCTGCAGGCAGGGGGCTTATCGAAATCTGGGAGCCCCCTTTAATAAGGGGGCCCCCAGATCCCGACCCCCCACCCCATGTGAATGAGTATGGGGTACATCGTACAGAATATTCACAACACTGTACAGAATTTCCTTGGATGAGTTCCCTCTTGAAGTTTCCCAGGCCTCTTCACAGTCCCCAACTCGTCTCAACTCTGGTACTTCCTCAGAACTCAATCCCTCTCAGAATGCCACAGGTAACAAGATATGTTTACTCTATGACAATTTCCTCTCCCAGAGCCCCTGAACACATGGCTAGGCCACAGGCTTCAGGCGTACACCGCAGCAGCTGCTCCTCACACAACCACCCCGGTGGAAAGACCCAGATCCCCTGACTTCCTCCAAATATGTACCCTCTCACAGCATCCTCAGCAGCCACAGAGACTCCTACTGATCCACGGGGCATCAGAAAGGGTGCAGGGTCACCCGTTTACGTCACTGGGTGGCCCCGCCCTCAGCTATATAACAGCTGTAAGCGAGAAGAAGCGTCACTCGGTGGGAGCCCCCCCATGGAGGCGGAGCTGTTGCAGCTTTTTTTGTCTTTTTTCGGCTCATCGGCGGCATGAGATGGATTTACATTGCGGGACATTTTTATCTTTTAATAAAGGAATTTTCCCAAAGTGTCTCCTGTCTTTTTTACTATTTTTGACACTGTTTTTGCGAAATGGTAGGGGTACAATGTACCCGTTACCAATTCCCATAGAGGGGGAAGCCGGGATCTGTTAAAGTTAAAGGGAGCTTCCAGATTTCGATAAGCCCCCCCGCCCACAGACCCCCACAACCACCAGGCAAGGGTTGTGGAGATGAGGCCCTTGTCAACATGGGGACAAGATGTTTTGGGGGGACCCCAAAATATCCTCCCCATGTTGAAGGCATGTGGGCTGATACAGTTCAGGGGGGGCTCTCTCGTCCCCCCTCTTTTCCTGCGGCCTGCCAGGTTGCATGCTCGGATAAGGGTCTGGTATAGATTTTGGGGGACCCCTACACCATTTTTTTTTAAATTTGGCACAGGGTTCCCCTTAATATCCATACCAGACCTGAAAGGCCTGGTATGGATTTTGGGGGGACCCCCACACAATTTTTTTTTTTAATTTTTGGTTCGGAGTTCCCCTTAATATTCATACCAGACCCAAAGGGCCTGGTAATAAACTGGGGGGAACCCATGCCTTTTTTTTCAATGAGTTTTATCTATATTGCTGAGACCCAACAATTCATTACAGTTTTAAATTACTTTTTTCCTTTAGAAATGTAATTTTGCTGTGGTACTGTTCTAAACATGGGAAAACTGTGCCACTTTACAGGCATACTATAGACACCCCCCAGGCACGATAGTTAAAGGAATATTTAATTTTTATTGTTTCACTTTCAGCATTATTAATATCACTGCTCCCGTAAAAACGGCCATTTTTAAAACTTTTTTTTTCATTGATACATGCTGCCTGGGACAGGACCTGGGTCCCCAAACACTTTTTTATGACAATAACTTGCATATAAGCCTTTAAAATGAGCACTTTCGATTTCTCATGTTTGTGTCCCACAGACTTTAACTGTGTTTGCGTGTTCGTCCAAATTCTGGGCCTGTTCGCAAGTTCTGGTGTGAACCGAACGGGGGGGGGGGGGGTGTTTGGCTCATCCTTAGTTCAACACAGAATTACACCTGCCAGTGGCTCTGTACAGAGGATGGGACTGATCATCCCTGAATGAGTCCTAAGGGACCAAAAACGTACGATTCTGCCAGATTCGCTCAGAATGCATGGTTTAGGAATGCATTGTGCTCAGAATGCACTGTGCAACATACACTGACCTACCTGACACATGCACTCACCTACCTGACACATGCACTCACTACCTGACACATGCACTCATCTATCTGACCATTACACTCACCTACGTGACACATTTACTCACCTACCTGACACATACTTCCTGCACTACTTACATCCCCATCCCCTCACACACAGTACAATGTACATCATAGGATCCATCCTCCTCCTTACTTTTCCATGGCCTCGTCATCCAGCTCTTGTAGGAATCCCCACCATCCAGCCGCTTCTCGATATTCCTGCCACCGGGAGGTCAGCTAGCAGCCATTGCACCTCTCCCCTTTGCCATGGATGATCTGTTCCGAGAACCACCCCTCCCCCACCACTGTTTCATAGGTTGCACTAGAGGGACAGACTGAACCAAAGTCGTCCTGGAGCAGGGGAAGCTGGAATAGGGTGCCTGCAGAAAGGAATGCCCGAATGCCTTAGGTGTAGGGATTTGGGGAGGCAATAAGCTGCAGAACAGAGTCGGGACCATTGAGGAGGAATTTTACACCCCCCTAAACATTGCACATGGGATAAGATGACTTGCTGCCCACCCCCCCGCCGAGGTCACTGGTATTGATGCAAGGAAGGGAGCTGACTCCTCCATGTCTGCACCGTCAGTGCAAGTGACTGCCTGGCTGGGGGATTCCCCTGGCGTGCTGACAGAGAGGGCTTGGCGTGCCAGCTGTGTGCCATAGGTTCGCCATCACTGATATACGTTCTTGGAATCTTATGTGTCCTGTGGCACGACATATCATTTTTGAACATAATGGAAGGATGGATGGTCTAAAATTGTCTTCTTTTGCATAAATAAAAGAGGTGGTAAATGGGACAAGCTCCTTTCAAAGTAGGAGTGTAGGGGGATCTGTCAGCTTAGAGAATTTTGAGTATACAGGTATTAATGGAGTGTTTACCTGGGAGTACATTTTTGTAATTTTACAATTCATAGCTGACTATAGGGCTTTGTACTTGCGTACAAGTACATATACAGTGCTCCATTGTTGGTCAAATATGAGAAGTTACGGATTTGTTTGCTATATCTATGAGGATTATATGCCTTAGTACGCCCTAGAATATTTATATATGTATTATCATTTTTGGTTATTAGACACATTGGTATTGGGATTTTTTTGTACTTCTATACTTATATGGAAGTATTTTTGTTTACTATTATTCAGGGTTTGGCCATTGGTGTTCTTCTCCTTCTCTGTATCCATAGTGTGGCAAGTGGCCTCTTCACATCCTTGAGTCTTAATAGGCTCATCTAGGTTCTGTTATGGGAGTTACTGATATGTTGGAGGTACGTATATGTGTAATAATGATTATTGAATTTATATTTTGAGTTGAAGCTGTAGTCCTTCCCCATCCCCAAGCAGACCACACCTCATCCCATGTTTGGTGGAAGGGATTGGGGTCTCCCCCCACCTTTTCATTTATCTGCCATGTCTGTCCACTGAAAGGGACAGCATTCTCTCTAATGTGAAATTTTGTTTGGTCTTATTATTTTTATTGCTGCAGTTATAGTCACAATTATTTTGTACAGTGGACCATCACGTACACATGTTCTGGCACAGATCCCGAGGAGCAAAAAAAGTTGTAAAATGTGTTTATATAAGACTCTATTGATTACAAGCTATGTGCAAAGATATATTAGTATTTTAGTGTACATTAATGGATGGTCACATCTTACTTGTGTGAAATGTACTTTTGCAATTGACTGTAATTGATTTTCTGTCATTTCATTGTCTCTATGTAGTAAAGTCACATTTCTATTTACCCTCACCCCATCCAGGTGTCTGATGGGTTGAGAGGTGATAAGTCTTGAGATATACAGTACATAGGGGATGGTACCCATAGAACATGGCTAATGTTAATATGAACCCACCTTCCTGTTTTTTCTTTATGCAATTTATAATATCAATAAAATACTGACTTGTGTTCTCCATCCCCAATTTAAACACTGCTACATACTGAAATGGGAGAACTTCCTAGGGGTGCCTTGGTGTCCTCTTCGGGGACTGTACCTCCGGCCGGTGCCCCATCAATTCTATTCTTTTCCAAAGAATACAAACCTAAATCTCAAACATTTCCTGCCCTTCAAGCCAACCCAAATATCTGGGCATTTACACAGCAGGTCACTAATGAAATAAAACAAACTAAATGGAAAGGAATTTCCTATTCCAATATATCCACTGACCAACAGGAAGCTATTCACTCCCTACAACAAAATTCCAACTTAGTCATTAAACCCTCAGATAAAGGGGGTAACCTAGTTGTGATGGATTGTGCCCAGTATGAAAGTATGGTTATGGACCTCCTCAATAATAGGGATTGGTACAAAAATGTATCTGAAGGCTTTGTTAAAAACATCAATATCCAATACAGGAAATTAATAGGCTCTGCAAATCACAACAATCTCATTACTAAAATAATATGGGAATTTTTGAACACTCAATCACCAAAAAACCCAACACTGTATGCATTGCCCAAAATCCACAAAAGCCTAACCTATCCCCAAGCCAACCAATCGTCTTGGGAAATGGTTGCCTTTCGGAGTCAGCTAGCCAGATGGTGGACGAATATCTTCATCCTCATGTGGGGTCATTGACTTCAAGGATACTATGGACCTTTTGGGGGTCCTTGATGGGATTCATATCCCTGAGGGAAATCTATTGGTGGCCATTGATATGGAGGCCCTCTACGATCAAACAGCAGGACCCTATAACAAGTTTATTCTTGAATTATTACAATTTATATTGTCGAACAATGTGTTTCTATTTGGATGCTCCCACTACCTCCAGGTGCAGGGGGATGCAATGGGGACCAGATGTGCCCCATCGTATGCCAAGCTGTACCTGGGGGGGTGGGAGCATGATTTATTTTACATGACATGCAGGATTTTTTGCAAAGGTGCTCATATGGCGTTGTTTTATCGTCAACATCTTTTTGATATGGACGGGTACCCAAAGTGAGCTGTTTACCCTTTTTGAAACTTTGAAAATGAACAATTTCAATCTAAAGTTTACTATCAACTATCATGAACGAATGCTGAGCTTCTTGGATATCAAGCTGTTCATAAATACCGATGGCAGCCTCGGATAAACATTATTTAGAAAATCCTCAGCAGAGAACTCTATTCTACATTTCTTACATTTCTGCAATCATACATAGTTATCTATCACCTCTGGTTATGAGTATCCCTTATAGCCAGTATTTACTATTAAAATGAAATTGCAGCAGAAATGCTGATTTCGAAAAAGAGGCTAAGGCCTTATAATCCTGTCTCAAAGAAGGAGGCTATAGCAGCAACTGCCTCAAAAAGGCCTATAATCGAGCCAAGAACCAAGATTGGGTGCAAGTCATTCATGGTCAAAAAGTGACCAAACCCGAATGCGGGGTGAGATTGATCACCCGGTATTTGGGACAACAAAAACAACTCAGAAGCATAATGCAAAAATACTGGTACTTATTGCTTGCTGATCCAACTGTATCTAAAAACTTAACCGGAAATAACCTTTAGGCGATCCAAGTCCTTAAGAGACAGCTTGGTCCACAGTCACCTCCAACTTAAACAAATCATGACCATGTCAAGTTTCATGACCATGTCAAGTTGTTCTCCAAGTCCCAAATGGAAACACCCATTAGTCGACATATGGGTCTTTTTCATACATTTGACCTGTCCAAAATGCATTTTTTTGCTTTGGAATACTTACCGGTGAATGAGAGAGGGGGTGACAATGATAAGCTACTCTTACAGCGGGAAGCTCGTTGAATTCACAATCTGTCAGCTCTTAAACCACCTGAATTGAATGATACATTCAGCTTTAAGACATTTTTATAAATCATGGCTATCCTCATGATTAAAAACTCCCCCTCTCTCATTCTGTGGTTCAAATAAACTAAATGGGTCTGTTGGTGAAAACATCACTGTATCCCCCTTTTTTTTCCCCATACCTCACCTGGCTATACATCCCCATTTTTCAATTCAATATTGTTTATTGGTTATTTTCATAATTAAACAAAGTACAAAAGGTAAATTGGTATACGCATCATCCGATATACATCCTTATATTATCATTGAGGTAACTTCGCAATTTATCAAAATCATTTGGGCCAAATAGACCAACAGTTGTCAAACATTTTACAGTTCATAGAATTAATAGCTATGAGACGTTCAAAGGTATAGTTTCTTTGTACCGCTGTAACGATGTCAGATATGTTTATGGCTTTGCTGGATTTCCAGTTACGCAAAATCAGTATGTGTGTCTCTAGGAGTATGTGAGTTATGACTGGTCTGAAGGTATTCTGGAATTTGTCTATGTTTAAGTGTAGAAGTGCTAGAGCTGGGTCTGGTTTTGTAATTATTCCTGTTAGAAAGGAAATTAATTGGAAAACCTGGTTTGTTATACTTGGGCATTGCCAGAACATGTGTAATAGGTTTCCTATGTGGCCACATTCTCTCCAGCATTTCGGTGACGCACCTGGAAAGTAGGTAGCTATTCTATATGGGGCATAATGCCATCTACTAGCCATTTTAATTAGAAGTTCCCAATGTTTGAGACAATGAGAGGCTTTATGTGTTTCTCTAAAGGTGTGTATCCATTGTTCATCAGAGAAGGTGGTACCCAGGTCTACCTCTCATTTTTTCACTGCTATAGTTTTTGAGGACTGTAATTTATCTTGTATTATGTTATGAAAGAATGATATACCCTTCGTGTCTTGTTTAGCTGTAGAGTAAAATTGCCATACTTTACCCGGAAGGGTTATATTTGGGGGAGTTTGTAATTTAAGGAAATGGGTAATTCTCAGGCATTTGAACAGTTTTTCGTTCGTAAGGTGGTATTGTGCCATAATTTGGTCCGCAGATTTGTGTTGTGTTCCCTCATATAGGTCTGATATAAAAGTGTAATGCCCCGTTCAATCAGATCCTTGACTTTTATCATTGGTATTTTGGATTCCAACAGGGTTAGGGGTAGTTTATAGTTTGTGTCTTGGGTATCCTGATGGTTTTGTTCTAAGAGGAATCTCCATGCCTTCAGTGAAGTCTGCATTGGAGGTGATAGTATGGTTGTGTCCCATGGTGCCCTTCTGTTGCCCATAAGTAGTAGTGTTAGGTCTTTTGTTGGTGAAATAGCTTTTTCAATGTCTACCCATAATGGCGTGGTAGTCTTTTGTAACCAATATTTGATCTGCTCTAAGCGTACCACCCAGAGGTAGTCATAAATGTCCACTAGTCCCGCCCCTCCTGCCTTTCTGTGAGAAGTTAGATTGTTTCGTGAACATCTGGCTTTTTCCCATCCCAGATGTACCTCTAACTAAGATTTGTTGGGATGGGGATCGATAGGGTGCAGAACACATACAATATTTGTGGTAATATCAACATTTTGTAAGCAGTTATCCTGCCTAGCCATGATATTTCCTTTTTTGATATATCCTTGAACTGAGCTTCCAGTCTGGCTATCAGCGGGGACATGTTGGCTTTAGCAAGTGCGGATGTTTTGTTAGTAATTGTAATTCCTAAGTAGGTGATGCCTCCTGTGCTCCATGTATAAGGTAATTGTGCTTGAAGAGTAACTTGTGTGTGGGGAGGCACTCCCAGGTCCAGTATTAAGGATTTAGTGAAATTAACCTTGTAATAGGAGATATCCCTAAAAGTAGTGAGGACTGCGTGTGCTTCATTTAGGGATGTGAGCAGATTGGTCAGGAGCAAGATTACATCATCCGCAAATAGGTTGATGGTGTGCATGCTAAAGCCAAACTAGAAGCTCGTAATCAAGGGATGAGTTCTGATAGCTTCGGCTAGAGGTTCTATCATTAGATTAAAAATGGCCGGAGACAGAGGGCAGCCTTGTCTAGTCCCATTAGATATTTTGAAGGGTGTGGATAGAAAACCTGCGGAGTATACCTGCGCAGATGGGCAAGAGTAGAGGGCCATAATTGCTTTCAATATGGAACCTTTGAAACCAAACTTGGCTAAAACCATTTCCATATAGGTCCAATGAACTCTGTTGAACGCCTTCTCTGCGTCAATTAGACATGTGCAATAAGTTTAGTTCTGAATCGAAATTCAGATGAATTTTTCATTATTCGGAAATTCGGATGCATCCGAATTTCCGAATTACAAAAGTAACGAATTTAAATGAATCCGAAAAAAAATGAATGAATTTGAAAACAAATTTGAAACAAATTAGAAAAAAATAGAAAACAATTTTCTAAAAAATACAATAAAATAGAATATAAAATAAAAAAGCAATAGAATATATATATAGATCTATATATATAGATAGATCTATATATATATATATATATATATATATATATATATATATATATATATATATATATATATATATATATATATATATATATATATATATATATATATATATATATATATATATATAAATATATATAGATCTATCATCTATATATATATATATATATATATATATAAAATCTATCTATATATATATAGATAGATTTTATATATATATATATATATATATATATATATATATATATATATTTTTTTTTTTTTTTTTTTTTTATTATTCTGTTCTATTGTTTTTCTATGCTTTTCTTTTCTATTATTTTCTATTCTATTCTTTTCTATTCAAATTCGAATTCATTCTATAAGAAATTCGAATTTCGGAACATGGCTTCTGAAGTTCGAATTTCATATAGAATGAATTCGAATTGGAATAGAAAAGATTAGAATAGAAAATAATAGAAAATAAAAGACTAGAAAAACAATAGAACAGAATAAAATATAATATATATAATATTTTTTTCTATTCTGTTCCATTGTTTTTCTATGCTATTCTTTTCTATTCTATTCTAAACTTTTCTATATGAATTTGAATTCATTCTATGTGAAATTTGAATTTCGGAAGATGGCTTCTGAAATTCGAATTTTGTATAGAATGAATTCTAATTTGAATAGAAAAGATTAGAATAGAAAATAATAGAAAAGAATAGACTAGAAAAACAATAGAACAAAACAGAATATAATATAATATATATATTTTATTCTATTCTGTTCTATTGTTTTTTCTAGTCTATTCTTTTCTACACTATTCTAATGTTTTCTGTTCAAATTCGAATTCATTTTATATGAAATTCGAATTTCAGAAGATGTGTGTCTGTGTGTGTGTATATATATATATATATATATATATTTCTATTTAAATTCAAATTCATTCTATATGAAATACGAATTTTGGAAGATATTATAGATATATATATATATATATATATATATAAAATATTTTTTCTATGCTAGTCTATTGTTTTTCTATGCTATTATTCTCTATTATTATCTATTTTATTCTAATCTTTTCTATTTGAATGCAACTTCATTCTATCCGAAATTCGAATTTCATGTAGCTCTGAAATCAAATTTGAATGGAAAAGATTAGAATAGAATAGAAAATAATAGAACCGAATAGCATAGAAAAACAATAGAACAGAATAGAATAAAATATAATATATATTATATTTTATTCTATTCTGTTCTATTGTTTTTCTATGCTATTCTTTTCAATTCTATTCTAAACTTTTCTATATGAATTTGAATTCACTCTATTCGAATTTTGGAAGATGGCTTCTGAAATTCGAATTTTGTATAGAATGAATTTGAATTTGAATAGAAAAGATTAAAATAGAAAATAATAGAAAAGAATAGACTAGAAAAACAATAGAACAGAACAGAATAGAATATAATATATATATTTTATTCTATTCTGTTCTATTGTTTTTCGAATATATATATATATATAAACATTTTCTCTATGCTGGTCTATTGTTTTTCTATGCTATTATTCTCTATTATTTTCTATTTAAAAAAACATATAATATATATATATATGTATATATATATATATATATATATATATATATATATATATATATATATATATATATATATATATATATATATATATATATATATATGTATAAAACCATCTTCCGAAATTGAAATTTGGCACAGAATGAATTTGAATTCAAATAGAAAAGAATAGAATAGAAAATAATAGACAAGAATACAAGAATAGCATAGAAAAACAATAGAACAGAAGAGAAAAAATATAAAATATTCTATTCTAATATTCTCTATTCAAATTCAAATTCATTCTGTACCAAATTCCAATTTCTGAAGAATTTAGAATTTGATTTTATTCTATTTCTATATAACCATTTTCCGAAATTCGAATTTGGTATAGAATGAATTTGAATTCCAATAGAAAAGATTAGAATAGAATAGAAAATAACAGAAAAACAATAGAACACAATAGAAAAAAATATCATATATATATATATATATATAGATATCTATATATCTATAGATATATAGATATCTAGATATATCTATATGTATATAGATATATCTATATATAGATATATCTAGATATATATAGATATATATATCTAGATATATCTATATATCTAGATATATCTATATAGAGATAGAGATAGAGCTATATATAGATATATAGATATCTATATATCTATATATCTTCTGAAATTCAAATTTAATATAAAATGAATTTGAATAGAAAAGATTAGAATAGAGTAGAAAAGAATAGACTAGAAAAACAATATTTTATATTTTATTCTGTTCTATTGTTTTTCTTGTCTATTCTTTTTCTATTATTTTCTATTCTAATCTTTTTAATTCAAATTTAAATTCATTCTATACGAAATTCAAATTTCAGAAGACATCTTCCGAAATTCAAATTTCATTTAGAATGAATGCAAATTTGAGTAGAAAAGTTTAGACTAGAATAGAAAAGAATAGCATGGAAAAACCAATGGAACAGAATAGAAAAAAATATAATATATATATATATATATATATATATATATATATATATATATATATATATATATATAAAACATCTTCCGAAATTCGAATTTCATGTAGACTGAAATCAAATTTGAATGGAAAAGATTAGAATAGAAAATAATAGAACAGAATAGCATAGAAAAACAATAGAACATAATAGAATAAATTATAATATATATATTATATTTTTTTCTATTCTGTTCCCTTGTTTTTCTATGCTATTCTTTTCTATTCTATTCTAAACTTTTTCATAGAATTTGAATTCATTCTATAAGAAATTTGAATTTGAAGATGGCTTCTGAAATTCGAATTTCGTATATAATGAATTTGAATAGAAAAGATTAGAAGAGAAAATAATAGAAAGGAATAGACTAGAAAAACAATAGAACAGAATAGAATACAATATAATATATGTATTATATTGTATTCTATTCTGTTCTATTGTTCAAATTTCGGAAGATGTGTTATATATATACAGTGGGGGCGGAAAGTATTCAGACCCCCCTTAAATTTTTCACTTTGTTATATTGCAGCCATTTGCTAAAATCATTTAAATTCATTTTTCTCCCCATTAATGTACACACAGCACCCCATATTGACAGAAAAACACAGAATTGTTGACATTTTTGCAGATTAAAAAAAAAAGAAAAACTGAAATATCACATGGTCCTAAGTATTCAGACCCTTTGCTCAGTATTTAGTAGAAGCACCCTTTTGATCTAATACAGCCATGAGTCTTTTTGGGAAGGATGCAACAAGTTTTTCACACCTGGATTTGGGGATTCTCTGCTATTCCTCCTTGTAGATCCTCTCCAGTTCTGTCAGGTTGGATGGTAAACGTTGGTGGATAGCCATTTTTAGGTCTCTCCAGAGATGCTCAATTGGGTTTAAGTCAGGGCTCTGGCTGGGCCATTCAAGAACAGTCATGGAGTTGTTGTGAAGCAACTCCTTCATTATTTTAGCTGTGTGCTTAGGGTCATTGTCTTGTTGGAAGGTAAACCTTCGGCCCAGTCTGAGGTCCTGAGCACTCTGAAGAAGGTTTTCGTCCAGGATATCCCTGTACTTGGCCACATTCATCTTTCCCTTGATTGCAACCAGTTGTCCTGCCCCTGCAGCTGAAAAACACCCCCACAGCATGATGCTGCCACCACCATGCTTCACTGTTGGGACTGTATTGGACAGGTGATGAGCAGTGCCTGGTGTTCTCCACACATACCGCTTACAATTAAGGCCAAAAAGTTCTATCTTGGTCTCATCAGACCAGAGAATCTTATTTCTCACCATCTTGCAGTCCTTCAGGTGTTTTTTAGCAAACTCCATGCAGGCTTTCATGTGTCTTGCACTGAGGAGAGGCTTCCATCAGGCCACTCTGCCATAAAGCCCCGACTGGTGGAGGGCTGCAGTGATGGTTGACTTTCTACAACTTTCTCCCATCTCCCGACTGCATCTCTGGAGCTCAGCTACAGTGATCTTTGGGTTCTTCTTTACCTCTCTCACCAAGGCTCTTCTCCCCCAATAGATCAGTTTGGCTGGACGGCCAGCTCTAGGAAGGGTTCTGGTTGTCCCAAACGTCTTCCATTTAAGGATTATGGAGGCCACTCTACTCTTAGGAACCTTAAGTGCAGCAGAAATTTTTTGTAACCTTGGCCAGATCTGTGCCTTGCCACAATTCTGTCTCTGAGGTTCCTTTGACCTCATGATTCTAATTTGCTCTGACATGCACTGTGAACTGTAAAGTCTTATATAGACAGGTGTGTGGCTTTCCTAATCAAGTCCAATCAGTATAATCAAACACAGCTGGGCTCAAATGAAGGTGTAGAACCATGTCAAGGATGATCAGAAGAATGGACAGCACCTGAGTGAAATATATGAGTGTCACAGCAAAGGGTCTGACTACTTAGGACCATGTGATATTTCAGTTTTTCTTTTTTAATAAATCTGAAAAAATGTCAACAATTCTGTGTTTTTCTGTCAATATGGGGTGCTGTGTGTACATTAATGAGGAAAAAAATGAACTTAAATGATTTTAGCAAATGGCTAAGAGTGAAAAATTTAAGGGGGTCTGAATACTTTATATATATATATATATATATATATATATATATATATATATATATATATATATATATATATATATATATATATATATATATATATATATATATATATATATATATATATATATATGATTTTTTTTCTATTCTGTTCCATTGTTTTTCTATTATTTTCTATTCTAATCTTTTCTATTTGAACGTGAATTTGTTCTATACGAAATTTGAACTTCGGAAAATGGTTATATAGAAATAGAATTAAATCAAATTCTAATAGAAAAGACTAGAAGGGAAAAAAACAATAGAACAGAATAGAAAAAAAAATATTTTATTGGAATTTGGTACAGAATGAATCTGAATTCAAATAGAAAAGATTAGAATAGAATATATTATACTTTTTTTCTGTTCTATTCTTTTTCTATGCTATTCTTTTCTATTCTATTCTAATCTTTTCTATTCAAATTCACTTTCATTCTATATGAATTTCGAATTTTTCAAAATAGTTATATATAGTTTGCTTTTTCAAATTCGGTCACATTTTTTCGAATTTAATATTTTTTTTCGAATGCAGTAGAATTTTTTCGAATATGATAGGTTTTTTCGAATGCGGTCGAATTTTTACGAATACGGGCACATTTTTTCGAATTCGAATACGAAACTAAACGAATCCCAAAAATGAATGTAACGAATGCAATGAATTTAACTAAACGAATTTAGTTAAAAAACACAGAAGGCATTTGAGTTTGTTCAGCATGATGTATCACATTAATAATTCTCCTAATTGCATCAGAGGTCTGTCTCCCCTTCACAGAGCTCATCTGGTCGCGTTGGATGATTGTGAGTATGATATTCGTTAGTCTCTTGGCTAGTAACTTCGCATAAACCTTGGTATCTGAGTTGAGAAGGGATATGGGCCTAAAATTGGCCGGTGTATTGGGGTCTTTACCCGGTTTCGATAGCATCACTATGTGTGCTCTCAGCGTCTCTTGGGGTAGGGTTGCGGAATTTGTGACTTTATTAAAGACTTTGGACATGTGAGGTGAAAGTATGGTTTTGGACATTTTAAAGTATTCGTTGGAGAATCCATCAGGTCTGGGTGTTTTCCCCTATCTCTTGGGCTGTGGTTGGAGCATTTAATATATCTAGGTGAAGTTCTGAGAGAGATGGGAGATTTATCTTCTGTAGGAATGTTTGTATTTTATCTGCTGTCGGTTGAGGTGTGTTAGGGTCAGTATGTAGATTGTAAAATGAACTGTAATATTCGGCAAATTGGTTTGCTATATCTTGGGGGTTGACAAGTTTCTGTGTGGAGGTGGGGTGTTTTAAGTATGCAATTCTAGTTTTGGTGCGAGCCGCTTTAAGTCTATTTGCTAAATATTTACTTGCTCAATTGGCATTGGCATAAGCGCCTGAGATGTTTATCATATTATTGTGTTAGTAGTTCTCTAAGTTTTCCCCTGAGGACGGTCAATTGGTTAGTCAAGGGCATTCATGGTGATTTTTTGTTTTGAGATTCTATGTTATGTATGTCTGAGAGAATCTTATTAAATTGTTGTTCCTGTCTTTTCTTTTCTCTAGCTCCCATTTGTATTAGGATGCCTCTCATGAAGGCCTTGTGTGCGTTCCATACAATATATGGATCTGTAACTGATTCTGTATTCTCTGAAAAGTAATTGTTAAGATGCTGAGATAGAGACTTTTGGAAGTGTGGTTCTTGGAGAAGTTGTGTATTACAGAGCCAGATGGGGGATGAGGAGGAGACTCCCTTTTCGGCAACAGACATAGATATGGCAGCATGGTCCGACCATGTAATATTGTGTATTTTCATTGTTTCAATGTTTTGCAGGAGCCATTTATCTGTTAAGAACATGTCTATACGGGAATAGGAGCCATGTCTGTTTGAGACGCATCGAATAGTTCCTCATTGTGGAGCAGTGCCTGAAGGGATAGGGTGCCTTTAGGTTTACCTGAGGAAGTGTCCAATAACGGATCCGAAGTTACGTTAAAGTCTCTGCATATCAGGAGTTTGCCATATTTCACGGCATTGGCTTTGGTGAGAACCTTCTTTATAAAACGGAGTTGGTGTGAGTTCAGGGCATACAACGTAACAATCGTGTATGGTTTGGAGTTAATGTCTCCCGTAACAATTATACATCTACCTCCCTCATCGTTGGGTTGGAAAGAAAGGGAGTTTTTGATGGCCAATAGAATGCCTCCTCTTTTGCTGTTGGGGGTACAAGCCATGTATATAATTGGGTAGGCCTTATGCAAACATTGCGGGGTGTTGTTTAGTTGGAAATGTGTTTCCTGTACGCAAAGGATGTCTGCCCCTTGTTTACAGGCTTCTTTCCACAGGGAGAATCGCTTTGCCGGGTGGTTTAGTCCTCGGGCATTAATTGATAGAAATTTGATCATCATTGTAAAGGTGAGAGATTTTGTATGGTTGTGTTGTGCAGGTACTTACTGTTCCAGCAGGGTTTATTCTGGATTGCTGCCATTTCAAGTGAGGAGGGCATCTGGTGTTTATCTTCTTCAGCGATGGAGTACATGTTGCTTCGGAGAATGCTGCGTATATCCAATAAACAATAGGAGGGACAAAGAAAAACAAGAAAAGTCAACTGGGTTAACATAAGAACTGGATCCATAAACTGATCCTCGTGCAGTTGTAGCTGCTACTGGAAGGTTAAGGGTGTAAAGGAGAATCAAATTGAGATATCTCAACCCCGGAGATGTTTGAATATGAATGTGGATCAAATTTATGAATGTCCACCGTGTTTTTTTCTTAGAAGGACGCTTGTTGGATACCACCTGCCATTCGTTTTGCATGGGTTGCAGGTTTGTTGATGGTGGTGGTTGAATGGTTTGATCAGGAATAATGCCCCATTGACGTAGGGCTCCAAGCCCTTCCTCCAGCATGGACACTGATATGGTGGCCCCATTGTGGGTAATGGATAGGGTTGCAGGGTATTTCAATTTGTGGAGGATATTGCGATTCCTCAGTGCTTTGGTGATCATCAGCAGGTTGCGACAGCATTGTAGTGTGTGTCTGGATAGATCAGGGGGCAGCCTGATGTTGGAATATAGCTGAGGGATGTTTTCTGGTTTACGTGAATCTTGTAATATTTGATCTTTGATGTGATAAAAGTGTACTCTCAATAGGACATCTCTGGGAGTTTCATCAGGGAGGAATGTTGGTTCGGGGACTCTGTGAATCCTATCCACAAGGAGATCCTAAGCTGTTGCGCCTGGCAACAAGGTGGAGAACAGGGTCTGAGCAAATTGCAGGAGCTGGTTAGGGGGGATTGATTCAGGTATGCCCCTTAGTTTGAGGTTGTTCCTCCTGGACCTGTCCTCAAGGCCATTTTGTCCTTTATCCATGCTATGTCTTCCCCCTGTGCTGTGTGCCTCCACCATCAAATTGTATGAAGAAGTGTATTCTACCATTTTATTTTCCACTTGGTTTACTCTGTGGCCCAGGGCTTGAACTTCCCTCTGGCATTCATTTATCCCCCTGAACATATCCGCTTGTAGTGAGGATCTCAGGGACAGCAGCATGTCCTTTAACATCATGTTCGACACTGGCCTGTCTGCTGTGCAAAAGTCTGCTATGGGGTCCCCTCCCTGTGTATACTGGCTTGTGGGGGCAGGATGCGGCCCACTTACCTCCATAGTTGGATCGGTCTGTGGCCTAGGTGGGGATTCCCTCCTCAGTTTGGATTTGGCTTCTTGTAGTAGGGCTGGATAACCGAGAGGAGGATTCGCTGAGCAGTGTAGTCGGCCGGCAACACTAGATGGCGTCCCGTGGCCGCCGAGTTGCGCTCCAGGCCTTCGTTCCTGCTGTGTGTCCCGAGCGCCGCCGCCATTTTGTTGTAGCCCATGCGAGGCTGTACCGAAGAAGGTATCCAGCTTCCACAGCTGTTGTGGGTTTTTGCGGTTTCTGGGTAACCTCTGTGCGATCAGAGTGTTTGGAGCCATGGATGTCGCCGGTGGGCTCTGATGGTTGCGGATTATCTCCGGTGGACGAGCGGAGCTCTTGGGCTAAACGTCCGTCTTGGAGTCCGGGCACCACGCCCACCCCCCCCATACATCCCCATTTTTGTGATTCAACAGATTAAATAAATGTCTATGTACTGTTTATACTTTATGTTTTGGTTTTTATACAGGAAATGCTGTGCTGCCGATTCATATATCTATATAAATATTCAGCTGTCAAAATATGCAGTACCTCTGGATGCAATTTAAACAAACTGAGTTTTACAGTTAATGTAATTATATTCCCATATATGACTGGACCAACTGAGTTGGGGTGTAAGTAACCATATGGTCGCCCTGGGCACTTGCTACATCCGTGTCAAACGAATCACCTATGGTATGCTCGGGCCCTTAAGCGCTATTCTTAGTGGTATGCCCAATTCCCTATTTCCAGCTTGATGACTAGGAGCCATTCTGTGCCCTCCGTGTCATATATGGAGATCCCTGTGCCTGCTATGCTGAGGGGAGGAGTGGATACTTCTCTGTCCATTCTCCTCTGGGAGTCTGGTAAAGATGGACTTACCAAACTGGTGAATTGTGACCACGCATGTTAGCGTGTGAGGTCACATCCGCCTTTGGAGTTCTGGACTTGTGCAATGGTGCTGTTATTAGGTCCGTTCCCCGAAAATGACGTCAGACACTGGCAGGACAGGGGGAGCTTAAAATGTGGCGGTTCGCCATCATGCAAACTGACAGGGAAGCTGTGAGAGAGAGTGTTTGTCTCTCTTTTCCTTTCCCCCTTCATAGCAAGCATCCTTTGAATCCTTGGCACATGTAAGTATTTTGCTGCTGTAATGCTCATATTGGCTAAAGTTTCATTTGGGGAGGGGGATGGGGTCCCTTTAGGTCAATACATGCCTGCACTAGCAGGAAAGGAGGCTATGTCATGATCAGCAAGAGATGATTCTATCACCTATCTCTTGTAGGTGCTGATGCCTCCCCATATTGGCCTTAAGGCTCCAGCCCTAATCCAGGATGGGAAAAGTCCGTGTGAATTTGCAGGACACCTTAGATAATTATATAGAAATCCCCACTAAAAAGGAAACAATCTGTTTTTCTCTTAGGAGCGTACTGGCTGATTCCCCAGGGAAACAGACTTGACAGAAGGGGTGCTGCTGGTCTGCATCTGGGTTTTGTTAAGGCGCCGCTAGTACCACCTGCTGCGGCTCTACCGGACACCCTAGCATCAACCCTTTCCCCTAGTTTTGGGGACAAAAAAGATCCTATTGGTTCTACACCATTAAAACTGTGAACAAGGTAAATGGTGCCTTGTCCCTAGATTATTAATTAAAGCTTCTTTTATGGTCTTGGTATAACTAATTAGGGCCACAAAGCTAATAAATTTACATGTGGATTTACTTTTCAGACTCCTTATCCTCTCCCCATGGTTGCATATATGCCCTGTAAACTTAGGCTTCAGTCCAGGAATTAGGATTTTTCAATTAATTCAAGCACTACCGTGAATGAAAGCATCTGGTAGGCATGCATTTTCAGCTCATTATCAATATATATTTCTTGTAAACATGTATATATTCATTGTTCATGATATATTTATGTAATCTTTTCTGACATGATTGTCACAATAATTTCTATGTACAATTTTTCATTTTTGTTTGTTTCTTTTGTAGTATTTAACTTCATGCGACACTTTCAAAATCTCATGAGGAAGCTCTTATGAGCGAAACATGTAGAGTAAGAAGTGGTTGCATATGTTGTATGAATATTATGCTTTTGAACATTTATTGACATTTTAAAGAAACATACGTCCAATTAAATTGGTATTAATGAGCTAATCACATAGTCAGCAGTTATGATAATAAACAACTATTATGGGATGTTCAAGCATAGAGTTAAGATGGGGTAGAGAACAACATGGAGGATGATAGAAATACATTATATTCTCACAGACTGCAACAACAGTTCGGCTGCTTCACAGCCTGTCTTCACAATTTTATAGAACACTAAAATAGAGTTTGGAAGCTATAGAAAAAATAAAAGCTATAGAAAAGTCTACATGAGCAGAATAATTATTTTCCCCCTCTCAACCAGCATTTTGTTTACCATTTCATTGCTGTCTGGGACTTGTGAGTTCATCACGGGACACAGAGAAACCATAATAATGACTATATGGGATGTCTATATGCACTTGAGGGGAGGGAGACACAATCACAGAAACTGCCACCTGAGAAGGACTCCTGATGCCGCGTACACACGAGCGGACTTTACGGCAGACTTTGTCCTGCAGACTTTTCAACGGACTTTCCGACGGACTTTCCGAATGAACGGACTTGCCTACACATGATCCACCAAAGTCAGACGGATTCGTACGTGATGACATACGACCGGACTAAAACAAGTAGCCAGTAGCCAATAGCTGCCCTAGCGTCAGTTTTTGTCCGTCAGACTAGCATACAGACGAGTAGACTTTTCAACCGGACTCGAGTCCGCCCGACAGATTTAAAACATGTTTCATTTCTAGGTCCGTCAAACTTTTGAGAAAAAAAAAGTCCGCTGGAGCCCACACATGATCGAATTGTCCGACGGACTCAGGTTCGCCGGACCAAGTATGCCGTAAAGTCAGGTCGTGTGTACACGGCATTACACTGCCAAAACATACTGTGGCCAAAGCAGTATCCTCCGTGGCTTTGAAATACATCTGGTAAAATTCTGAATGTATGAACAAAAGACCATGTAATGCCCTTAAAATCCTGAGCCACAGACACCTGATGGTGGATGGCCCAAGATGCCCCCACACACCTGATAGCGAGCGCTTTTACCAAAAAAGGGGGTGGAGGACCTTGCCCTTTCAAGTCATAGGCTTGAATAATTTACTGGCAAATCCAATGAAAATAGTTAACCTGGATGCCTCCTGCCCATCCTGGGCTCTACTGCCAGCACAAACCAGGATTCCTGACCTGTACCGACAAATCAAGTAATTCTGACTGCCAGAACTACCTCCAGAGTATGCAGCAATCTAATGCCTGCCAATAGAGATGAGCCGAACACCCCCCGGTTCACCAGAACCTGCGAACGGACCGAAAGTTTGCACGAACGTTAGAACCCCATTGACTTCTATGGGACTCAAACGTTCGAAATCAAAAGTGCTCATTTTAAAGGCTAATTTGCATGGTATTGTCCTAAAAAGGATTTGGGGACCCGGGTCCTACCCCAGGGGACATGTATCAATGCAAAAAAAACTTTTAAAAACGGACGTTTTTTCGGGAGAAGTGATTTTAATGATGGTTAAAGTAAAAAAAAAAAGTGAAATATTCCTTTAAATATCGTACCTGGGGGGTGTCTATAGTATGCCTGTAAAGTGGCGCGTGTTTCCCGTGTTTAGAACAGTCCCTGCACCAAATGTTATTTTTAAAGGAAAAAATCTCATTTAAAACTGCTTGCGGGTTTAATGTAATGTCGGGTCCTGGCAATATGGATGAAAATCAGTGAGACAAACGGCATGGGTACCCCCCAGTCCATTACCAGGCCCTTTGGGTCTTGTATGGATATTAAGGGGAACCCCGCACCCAAATTAAAATAAGGAAAGGTGTGGGGCCACAAGGCTCTATATACTCTGAACAGCAGTATACAGGCGGTGCAAACAAGACAGGGACTGTAGGTTTGTTGTTAAGTAAAATCTGTTTGTCATTTTGAACGGGTACATTTTTAACGTGTTTAGCTCCAGCCAAAAAATTTTTTTTAAGCTTTTTGGAAAACATAGGGAAGGGTTATCACCCCTGTGACATTTGTTTTGCTGTCTTTCCTCCTCATTAGAAGATTTCACCTCACTTTTTGTCCCAATGACAAATGTTTTTTGAGAATTTGGGGTTTTTTGTGGAACAAGGATTGGAAAGCATCAGTGGAAAGGAGAAATGTTTTTCCCATATTAACTCTTATTAATATTTCCCTTCCTAGGGGTAGATTTCATCTCACTTCCTGTTGTCTCCTTCCGTTTGCAAGTAGGAGTCGTTTGTAAGTTAGATGTTTGAAAGTAGGGGCCTGCCCTATATACTCAGCAGAAATTTGGGCCTTAGGTGTTGTTGTGGCCACAACAACGTAAGCCCTCACAGGGCCCTGCTGTGAAATATTAGATCAAGAATTGTAATTACATGCCCCTGTTGAAAAGGGGCAGAAAAACTGGGCCTTTGGTGGTGGTGGTGGTGGTGCTGGTGCCACAACACTGTAAGTCCTCACTCGCTCTTGGTGGGTGCAGAAATGGGCCCTGCTGTGAAATATTAGATCAAGAATTGTAATTACATGCCCCTGTTGAACAGGGGCAGAAAAATTGGGCCTTTGGTGGTGGTGGTGGTGGTGCTGGTGGTGGTGCTGGTGCCACAACACTGCAACCCCTCACAGACACTCTAGTTGGAACGCAGGAACGAGCCCTGCTGCAAAGTATTGCATCAAAAATTGTAATTACACGCCCCTGTTAAACAGGGGCAGAAAAATTGGGCCTTAGGCACTGGTGCTGGTGCCACAACACTGCAACCCCTCACAGACACTCTAGTTGGAACGCAGGAATGAGCCCTGCTGCAAAGTATTGCATCAAAAATTGTAATTACACACCCCTGTTAAACAGGGGCTGAAAAATTGTGCCTTAGGTACTGGTGGTGGCGCCCAGAACCAAAAATGTTCTTACAAGCTATCAGCGTGATGATTGAGGAGGAAGAGGATAATTACTCAAGGATAGTCACTCAGCATCAGCATAGGCAGTCTTTGAAGGGATCTGAGATTTCCAAAAAAATTATTCGGTTACATCAGCATCAGGTGCTTGGTAGCTGGTGGTGATCCAAGACTGATTCATTTTTATGAAGGTCAGTCGATCGACCGAGTCAGTGGACAGACGCACCCTGTGATCAGTTACCACGCCTCCAGCAGCACTGAATGTGCATTCCGAAAAAACGCTGGATGCAGGACAGGCCAGTAGCTCAATTGCATACTGTGCAAGCTCTGGCCAGTGACCCATCCTCAAGACCCAGTAACCCAGAGGATTTTCGGTGGGAAAGGTGTCCAAGTCTGATCTTGCCCCTAGGTATTCCTGCACCATGTAAAACAGATGCTGGCGATGGTTGCTGGAACCGATCATACCTTGGGGCTGCGGACCAAAAAATTGTCTGAACGCATCGGTCAGACGGCCACCTTCTCCACTGCTCCTTCTTTGACTGACCGAAGCCTCAGCAACACGTTGTCCAGAAACAGGAGTTTGTAACCTCCCAGTCCCTGGGAACACGTTGCAGACCTTTCTGAAAGGCCTCCCGAAGATGTTTCATTCTCTGCTCCCTCTGCGATGGCAAGATAAGGTCCGCAACCTTACCCTTGTAACGTGGATCAAGGAGGGTTGCCAGCCAATATTGGTCCTTCTCCTTGATACCACGAATACGAGGATCCTTATGCAGGCTTTGCAGGATCAGGGAGGCTATGCAGCGTAGGTTTGCTGAGGCATTCGGTCCGGAGTCCTCTGGGTCACTAAGGACGACATGGTCTGCAGCCACCTCCTCCCAGCCACGTACAAGTCCATGTGTTTCTTGGGACTGATCCCTTAAAGGCTGCTGCTGATGCTGAGTGCCAGGCTCCACCTCCATACTGACACAATCTTCCTCCTCCTCTTCCTCCTCCTCCTCCTCTTCCTGTGTGATCGGCGGGCACGCAGGAACACTGTCTGGATAAAGGGGGCCTTGAGAGCTAAGGAAGTCCTCCTCTTCCTGCCTCTGTTCTGCCTCAAGTGCCCTGTCCATTATTCCACGCAGCGTGTGCTCCAACAGGTGGACAAGGGGGACAGTGTCACTGATGCATGCACTGTCACTGCTCACCATCCTCATGGCCTCCTCAAATGGTGACAGGACAGTGCATGCATCCCTGATCATGGCCCACTGGCGTGGGGAAAAAAAACAAGCTCCCCTGACCCTGTCCTGGTGCCATAGTCGCACAGGTACTCATTGATGGCCCTCTGCTGTGTGTGCAGCCGCTGCAGCATGGCCAACGTTGAGTTCCACCTGGTGGGCATGTCACAGATTAGGCGGTTCTTGGGCAGGTTAAACTCCTTTTGGAGGTCCGTCAGCCGAGCACTGGCATTATATGACCGGCGGAAATGCACACAGACTTTCCTGGCCTGCCTCAGGACATCCTGTAAGCCCGGGTACCTGCCCAAGAACCGCTGCACCACCAAGTTAAGGACGTGAGCCAAACAGGGCACATGGGTCATTTGTCCCTGTCGGAGGGCAGAGAGGAGGTTGGTGCCATTGTCGCAAACCACCATTCCTGCCTTAAGTTGGCGTGGCGTCAACCACCTCTGAACCTGCCCCTGCAGAGCTGACAGAACCTCTGCCCCAGTGTGGCTCCTGTCCCCCAAGCACACCAGCTCAAGCACCGCATGGCATCTTTTGGCCTGCGTACTTGCATAGCCCCTTGAACGGCTACGGAGCACCGCTGGTTCCGAGGACAAATCACAGGAAGAGGCCATGGAGGAAGAAGAAGAGGAGGGGGTGGAGGAGAGAGGTGTGTCACAATCATTAGCATTTTGGAGGTGTGGTGGCGGAACAACCTCCAACACTACTGCACCTTGTCCTGCATCCTTCCCAGCTGCCAGCAGAGTCACCCAATGCGCCGTGAAACTTAGGTAACGTCCCTGTCCATGCCTGCTGGACCATGAGTCAGCGGTAATATGCACCTTACCGCTGACCACCCTGTCCAGCGAGGCATGGCCATTGCCTTCCACATGCCGGTAGAGAGCTGGAATCGCCTTCCGTGATAAAAAGTGGCGTTTGGGTACCTGCCACTGAGGAACCGCACATTCCACAAACTCACGGAAGGGGGCAGAGTCTACCAACTGAAAAGGCAGCCGTTTGAAGTGCTAGCAATTTTGCCAAGCTAGCATTCAACTGCTGGGCATGTGGATGGCTGGGAGCAAACTTCTTTCGGCGGTGCAGCAGCTGGGGCAGGGAAATTTGCCTGGTACAATCTGACGTTGGTGTACCAAAAGCAGATTGCCCACAAGTACTTGGCTGTGACACACCTAATTCTACACCTTCATTCCTCTCAGTGCAGGTCTCAGAGAGGACTGAAGGTATAGTGGGGTTGGAAATCTCAGCTGATGAGGAGCAAGGAGAGGTCCTCTTTGTTCTTTGGTGTGGGTCTTTTAGATACGCTTGCCAACGAACTGCATGGCAGGTCAACATATGTCTGGTCAAGCATGTGGTACCCAAGCGGGAGATGTTTTGGCCACGCGAGATAAGCTTGAGACATATGTTGCAAATAGCAGCGGTGCGATCTAATGCACTCGTCTCAAAAAAGGCCCACACCAAAGAACTTTTTGAATAACGCGCAGAGACTGCAGCGCCCTGCACATGTGGAGCTTTGGGGTATGATGCAGTCAATGTGCTCCCCTTAGGCTGGCCCCTGGAGGGCATCCTGCCTCGTTGGTGATGTGCTGCCTCCTCCTCCTCCTCTCTCCTATCAGGCCCCCACGTTGAGTCAGTGTCCTCATCATCCCCTCCCTCCTCATCACTGGAGCAAACCTGGCAGTATGCTGCAGCAGGGGGAGCATGACTGCCAGATTGCTGTCCTTCTTGGGCACCCCCTCTGTCCGTGCTCATGTTACTGCCTTCATCGAGCTCAGTATCATCATCAGAGCCTTCCAAACGCTGGGCATCCTCCTGGAGCATGTACCCAACATTGTGGTCAAACAGTTCGAGGAACTCCTCAGGAGGACATGGTGGGGCTAGGGAAGGAGTCACTGATGACATTGAGCCGAGGGAAGAGGCCGCTGCTTTGCCAGACAAAGTACCCTGGGCATGGGTGAGAGAGGATGAGGAGGATGAGGACGGCTTGGTCATCCACTCGACCAAGTCTTCCGCATGTTGCGGCTCAACACGGCCAGCTGCCGAAAAAAAGGCCAAGCGTGTCCCACGGCCACGTGCTGATGAGGATGCACCGTCTCCACGACCAGCACTAGACACAGAGCCTGCTTGCCCTCTGTTATTGGCTTGTGACTGTCTGCCTCTCCTTCTTGGCCTTCCAGACATACTAATGGCCTGTAGCTGTACTAAGCTGGGATATATATATATATATATATATATATATATATATATATATATATATATATACTGATACTGCAGCTAGCAAAATCAACTGCCTGCCTGTAGTATGAGAACACCACCAACCTTCTACAGGTAGCTTTAGCTGAACACTGTGAGGTGGACGCACCCCACTAACTTGTAGGTTTAGCTGAACACTGAACAGGACGCACCCCACTAACTTGTAGGTTTAGCTGAACACTGTGAGCAGGACGCACCCCACTAACTTGTAGGTTTAGCTGAACACTGTGAGCAGGACACACTGCACTAACTGTAAATAGTCTAGCTGCCTGACTGTGGTACTAATAGGATCAAAAGAACATCAGTAATTTTCTTTAAAATACTGTAACAAGACAAGCCTGCCTGTCAGTAAGAAGATAACAGTAACGGATCTAGCTGAACACTGTGAGCAGGACGCACTGCAGTAAATGTAAATAGTCTAGCTGCCTGACTGTGGTACTAATAGGATCAAAAGAACACCAGTAATTTACTTCAGGTAGCTGTATATACTGTAACAAGACAAGCCTGCCTGTCAGTAAGAAGATAACAGGAACGGATCTAGCTGAACACTGTGAGCAGGACGCACTGCACTAACTTGTAGGTTTAGCTGAACACTGTGAGGTGGACGCACCCCACTAACTTGTAGGTTTAGCTGAACACTGTGAACAGGACGCACCCCACTAACTTGTAGGTTTAGCTGAACACTGTGAGCAGGACGCACCCCACTAACTTGTAGGTTTAGCTGAACACTGTGAGCAGGACGCACTGCACTAACTGTAAATAGTCTAGCTGCCTGACTGTGGTACTAATAGGATCAAAAAACACCAGCAATTTTCTTCAGGTAGCTGTCTATACTGTAACAAGACAAGCCTGCCTGTCAGTAAGAAGATAACAGGAATGGATCTAGCTGAACACTGTGAGCAGGACGCACTGCACTAACTGTAAATAGTCTAGCTGCCTGACTGTGGTACTAATAGGATCAAAAGAACACAAGCAATTTTCTTCAGGTAGCTGTATATACTGCAACAAGACAAGCCTGCCTGTCAGTAAGAAGATAGCAGGAACGGATCTAGCTGAACACTGTGAGCAGGACGCACTGCACTAAACTTGTAGGTTTAGCTGAACACTGTGATCAGGACGCACCCCACTAACTTGTAGGTTTAGCTGAACACTGTGATCAGGACGCACCCCACTAACTTGTAGGTTTAGCTGAACACTGTGAGCAGGACGCACCCCACTAGCTTGTAGGTTTAGCTGAACACTGTGAGCAGGACGCACCGCACTAACTTTTAGGTTTAGCTGAACACTGTGAGCAGGACGAACCCCACTAACTTGTAGGTTTAGCTGAACACTGTGAGCAGGACGCACCCCACTAACTTGTAGTTTTAGCTGAACACCGTGAGCAGGACGCACTGCACTAACTGTAAATAGTCTAGCTGCCTGACTGTGGTACTAATAGGATCAAAGGAACACCAGCAATTTTCTTCAGGTAGCTGTCTATACTGTAACAAGACAAGCCTGCCTGTCAGTAAGAAGATAAAAGGAATGGATCTAGCTGAACACTGTGAGCAGGACGCACTGCACTAACTGTAAATAGTCTAGCTGCCTGACTGTGGTACTAATAGGATCAAAAGAACACAAGCAGTTTTCTTCAGGTAGCTGTATATACTGTAACAAGACAAGCCTGCCTGTCAGTAAGAAGATAGCAGGAACGGATCTAGCTGAACACTGTGAGCAGGACGCACCCCACTAGCTTGTAGGTTTAGCTGAACACTGTGAGCAGGACGCACCGCACTAACTTTTAGGTTTCTTGAAACAAATAAATAAATAATAATGCGCCAACTAAAACGAGAGGAAGCTGCCAACACAACAATCAGACTAATTGTGAAGAGATAATGGGTACATAAGTGTGGCGCTAAATAATCATGTACATTAGTGGACAAGGCCTGACAGAATGGAAATCCGTGAGGAAAATAGTCCAATAAAGTGTATTAATGAAACACCAAAACAACTTGTGTGTTAGACTAGTGAAAATAATACATAAATACGTGGGTTAATCAGAAGGGACCAACCAACATTAAAGGCAGTACTGGTACGAACCCCAGTTGAAGTCCCGTAGGACGAAACGCGTCGGGTGGTTATGCCTGTCCTGCCACTTTTTATCTTATAGCGCTTTTTATTGTCTATACCTGACTGTGAGTGTCCGGGTTAAGGCGTGTGGTTTAACCTTCGCTTTACTAATAAATGCTTCTGAGTAAGCGGATTTACACTATGGGGTGGTTTCCTTCTTTTAAAACCCCATTTTGAGGACCCATACCTGGCCTTCTGAAGCGGCTTTTTTGTGAACATCCTCCGATTGAACCCTTGCAGATCGGGAGTCATCACTACTTGAAAGGTCGGTTGGTGAGTGTCGAGGGTCCCCTCCAACCCCTCCAACTGTCGTGGAAGTCTTCTCCCATATCCTTAAGCTTGTTAGACCCCCAGGCCGCTGGCCGAGGGGTCCACCATTTCCGGTAAGAGTATGTTTTACCTATTCCATCTTGATATATGCTGAGCCCCTTGTCCTGTGGATGCCATCCCTGGACTGAAGGTCTTCTACCAATCATCTTGACAACTACAGACTTTTGATTCTTTATTTCTGAATGTTGGTCACTGAAGTTTTCTCATTTAATTATTGACTGGACGTTTTTATGACAGCTACATAGGCTGTTATGGTATTTCACTATTTATAATTTGCATATGTGTCACCATATCACTTTTAAGGTTTTCAAATTCATCACTTTTTGAATGAGGATTAGTGAGAGAGTACCTCTTGATCCCTTTTTCACATTGGGTATGGTCAGGGGTTCGTACCAGTACTGCCTTTAATGTTGGTTGGTCCCTTCTGATTAACCCACGTATTTATGTATTATTTTCACTAGTCTAACACACAAGTTGTTTTGGTGTTTCATTAATACACTTTATTGGACTATTTTCCTCACGGATTTCCATTCTGTCAGGCCTTGTCCACTAATGTACATGATTATTTAGCGCCACACTTATGTACCCATTAACTTTTAGGTTTAGCTGAACACTGTGAGCAGGACGAACCCCACTAACTTGTAGGTTTAGCTGAACACTGTGAGCAGGACACACCCCACTAACTTGTAGTTTTAGCTGAACACCGTGAGCAGGACGCACTGCACTAACTGTAAATAGTCTAGCTGCCTGACTGTGGTACTAATAGGATCAAAAGAACACAAGCAATTTTCTTCAGGTAGCTGTATATACTGTAACAAGACAAGCCTGCCTGTCAGTAAGAAGATAGCAGGAACGGATCTAGCTGAACACTGTGAGCAGGACGCACTGCACTAACTGTAAATAGTCTAGCTGCCTGACTGTGGTACTAATAGGATCAAAAGAACACCAGTAATTTTCTTCAGGTAGCTGTAAATACTGTAACAAGACAAGCCTGCCTGTCAGTAGGAAGATAACAAGAACGGATCTAGCTAAACTGAATACAGTGTATATATATATGCAACACCTGGGATGCATATATATACACAATACACTGTAAGTGCAGCTAACTGACTGACTGTTCTGCCTAATCTATCTAACTCAAATCAAATGTCACTGTCTGTCTCTCTCTCTCTCTCAATGAACGCCGGAATACACACTACACAGGGCCGCTGTGCAGGCGGCCTTATATAGTGTGGGGCGTGTACTAAATCCCCTGAGCCATAATTGGCCAAAGCCTCCTTGGCTTTGGCCAATTACGGCTCTCTGTTCAGGCGGCGCTGTGATTGGCCAAGCATGTGGGTCATAGTGCATGCTTGGCCAATCATCAGCCAGCAATGCACTGCGATGCCACAGTGAATTATGGGCCGTGACACGCCACACGAATTTGGCGCGAACGGCCCAAATCGTTCGCAATTCGGCGAACGACCGAACAGCCGATGTTCGAGTCGAACATGGGTTCGACTCGAACACGAAGCTCATCCCTACCTGCCAACTGAGGATCAGAAAGGAAGGCAAGATATTGTCTTGATTCAAGTGAAAACTAGATACCACTCTAGGCAAAAAATGGATGAGGACGCAAAATCACCTTTTTATGATGTGAGACCAAGAATGGCTCCTTGCATGAAAGAGCTGCCAACTCTGACACTCCACCTAGTGAAGTGATAGCCACCTAAGAAGCCACCTTCTGAGATAAAGAACCAACAGAATCTCCCGATGGTTCAAAAAGTGGCCTCTGCAAGGACAGGCAAGATCAAATTCAACTTCCAGGGACATAAGAGTGGCCTGACAGGTGGGACTGATTACGTTACCCGCTGTATGAAGTAGGACTCAAGGAACGAGAAACAATGGCCTCTGGGAGAAAAATGGTTAGGAACAAACTCTGACCCTTAACGGTACTTAAGACCAATCTTTCCCCAATTGGAGGCAGAAAAAAAGAAAATCTCCCACTCACATATTTCTGCTGGTGCCACTTCCTGGCTTCACCCCAGGCAAAAAAAAATATTTTCAAGTCCTGCAATTGAAGTTCCCTGAAGCTGGCTTCCAGGGGCTCAACAGTTCTGAGATACAGGACTCAAGACCCTAAGATCCCACTGGACTGGGAGTGTCAAAGAAGCAACCCCCGCAAGACTCCCTTTGTCAGTGTACCAAGCCATCCTGGGCTAATATCAGTGTTGCCACCTCCCAAATTCTTGGCAAAAGATGTGGCAGAAGCCAAAACACAGGGAGAGCGTCAAATAAGGGAGAACAGGTCCCTAAGATGTTACCAGCACATCTACCCATATTGGCAGTGGGACTCTCGTCCCGGACACACCTGTCCCAACTTGTTGTAGAACTTGGAATCTAGTAGATTCACCTGCAGAGTTCCCCCTTCCGCTATTCTATACCTGGGATGTGTATTGGCGATAGAGACAGCACTTGTACTGTCCCAGACAGAATGTGGTTCATCTCCCTGAGTCACATGACCTCTGGTGCCCCCCTGGTGGTTGATATATATGCCTGCAGAGGCATATCCAGATTTAACCTACAACTGGTTTGTCCTATAATCCAGAGCAAGGAGAACTGGCCAAAAGTTCCTAAATATTGATGGACAGTATTCTCTCCTGTGGAGACCAAGTCCACTGAACTGTAGCCAAATCAACTAGAGAGACTGGCATCAGTGGTTATTATCTTCCAAATTACTGAAAAGGAAGAATATAAACTATCAATTTTTGCTCTACAACACCCTGCAAACAGAACCCTCCGGCAATCCAATGCCTTGATCTTCAAGTTCCAGACAGAGAGAATGATCTTCTACCAAGACCTGGAGTAG